>NC_056748.1:21921498-21956498 GCF_019279795.1 Protopterus annectens | reverse complement strand
CATTGAAGAAGAGCTTAATTCTAGAATGGGTGTTTAAACCACCATTTGACTTGTGGATGTGCAGTACATCTGAAAGGACAGTATCTGCTGACACTCTGTACATGAGGTAGAGACTGCTCCTCAGTAGCCTGTATGATAGAGAAGATGGACAAAGCTTTATGACAGTCCGTGTAGTTTTTATGATTTAGGCCCTTGATTTTTCTTGGTGGTAAAGTGCTGTGGTCATTCAAGTTATGTTAACTGTCTGCACAGGTACATACTGGAGGAGGAAATGTACTCAATGATCAGTCTAATAAGTAAATACAGTGGAATGATCATATACCAAGACTTAGATGCCATACCCTTGACTAGTAACCCGCACAACAAAGGATTTGTTGCCATTATCTCTTGCAGGTTATCTTTGTTAGCAGATAACTGTGACTGGTTCACAAGATTATAAAAAAAGAGATGCAAGGTAACTGGGCCTAGTAATCATTTACACCTTGCTAGTTAGGCCTTACCACCTTTTTCAAGGAGGCACAGGCCAGTTTAGCCAGGGGTGAATTTCTCTACATGCACCCAGTAATTTAGTTCTTGTTTGAAGGGTAACAATGTAACACACTGCTTTACATGCAGCAGAAGTTTGATCCAGAGGATGGGAAATAACTGGATAATAAATTCCTCCATATTATTTTGTCAATTTGTTGGTATAGATTAAATAGAGCTGTAGGACACTGGATCCCAAATGGTGTGAAATGCAAGGCATAGATCACCCCAAAGTATCCTACAGAGTACTGAATACAAGATTACTGCTTCCAGTCTCTAGTTAGCTCAGGTGTTTAAGCTCTTGATCTTTTTGGTTGAATATCTCGGAGGTTTATCCAGTCATTTGATATGCCCAGTAACAAAAATCCTAAAAGGTAGAACTGTATTGTATGACAGGCCATAATAATTCAAATTACAAAGCAGGTAAGAACTTCTTAGTACAGCTGAGTTTTAAATCATCCAGAGCTAAAGAAGAACCCTCCTTACTATAGCTGCAACACAATTGTCTCATATCTGAGCATCATAACTATCCAAGGTCTTTTACTTTTCAATTTTGAAGTGTTGGTTAAATTTCTCAATTCTTTTCATTGGCTAGTCAACCAACATACATGCCTTTGAACCTTCAGACAAAAAAAATCTAATACTAGAGGGCACAGCAAGTTTAAAAAACTCACTCCAACTTGCCAAGACGCCCTTATGTTGTGGGACAGCAGTCCAATTGTTCATATTAGTCTTCAAAATGCTTATGCTGTTTCTTGCTACTCCTTGGGAGATGTATGTAAACCTCAGATCTTCTCCCTTTGCTCTGTCTTTACAACCAACCATTTCTGAACAGTTACTCTTGAAATGCTCTGCAAGTGTATTTCCACTTCTGGCTTTTGCAGCTTGACCAATTCATCTCAGATAGATGCCAATTTAAGGTAAGACATAACTTCCTAATCTGATGTTGTTTTTATTCCTCCTCATGATAGGGTCAAAGTCCCCAGATACAAGATTCCCGGGTGGCCATCACATAAGGATAAGCACCATCAAGTCAAAGGAAGCCCTGCTCCTAGAAACTATATTCAGCTTATAGTGAACCATAAAAGGTGCGATTGTTAGACCATGTTGCTGCTGCACAAATATCAATGCAGATTCTAGATGAGAAGGTGGAAGATGTAGCCATAGCCCTGGGTAGAATATGCCCTAGGAGTTAGAAGTAACTCTAGGCATTTTTGTGAGTAAATGAAATAGATACCACCAGTTATCCATTTTGTTAGAGTGATCTTGGAAACTGCTTGGCAGACTTTGTTAGCAGAGAGGGCTACAAACAAACTGTCAGACTTCCTGTGTGGTCTAGCTCTGTGCAGACAGAAACAAACTGTCTATGAACGTTAAGATGTAGAACGTACTACCCTTTGTTAAAAAATTTTGCAAAGAACATTGGTATGTGAATGGACCGACTGATACCATTTTCCGTCACTACTTTAGGCATGAAGGAGGGGTTAGTATGTAGAGAAACGCTCTCCTTATGAAAAAATTTAAGGAGGCTTGGAAGACTAGGCCTGCAGTTCGGAAATTCTCTTAGCTGAAGTGATGGTCACCAAAGAGATTGTCTTCCTTAACAAAACTTCGGGTCACAATTGGCAGCTCGTTCGAATGATCCCAGATCAACCTCTGCAGCACAACAGTGAGGTCCCATGGAGGGGAGGGGTCCTTGAGAGCCCTCAACAAGAAAATACCATTCATAAAAGACTTGCATAATCTAAAGGTGGACAGGGAACGAGACTGGCTAGCAGTGTGAAAGTTAGAAAATGCAGATAATTGAAGCTTTATGGTAGAGAAGCTAACTCCTTCCTTAAACAGGGTACTAGGAAAAAGCAGAATATCTAAGACTGGTGCTGAGAAATGGTCAATATTCCTATTTGCAGCTAAACAGCAAAACCTTTCCACTTATTGGTGCAGACCTTCTTAGAAGAAACCTTATGCGAAGCTAGAATTGTCACTTGTCTGGTCAGGATAAAACAGACGAACATTTGTGAGTTTAGTTCAACTAGCTTTATTACACACAAACATCAGGAATGAGGCTTTGTAACACACAAAAAGTACAGTTCTGTACCTACCATAAATGTAGATGTCCGATAGATATGCAACTGCAGTCATAACATATGGGTTGTCCTGCCTCAGGCAGCCCTCGGTCGGCCAGATTCCAAAGTCTGGGTCCGACATCGGCTGATGTCGCATTTCTCTCCGTCAGAGCGGCTGGAGTACATAAGCATCAGCCGACGCCATTTTCTTCAGTGTTTCTTGCCCCAGATGCCAGGTGCCCTCCAAGGAAGGCTGTAATCAAATTGGAAGACAAAAACAGGATTCCAGACAAATAAATGAGCAATAAACAGATACACCATAACAGATATCCCCAGCTAAGAGAAACAGGGATAGGAGTGGACCCTAGGCATAGAGTGGTATGGAGGGAGGGAAAATCCGACTGCAGTTGCATATCTATCGGACATCTACATTTATGGTAGGTACAAAACTGTACTATGTCCTTCAAGAATGCAACTGCAGTCATAACATATGGGTAAGAATACCATAGCTTAGCTGGGGGAGGAGGAATGCTCTAGGAAAAAGATGGTGTGGCAATCAAACCCTGCAGGACTGCCAAAGCAAAGCCTGCTCTGGATCTGGAGTATAGAGGGAGATTGTAGTGTTTGGAGAATGTATGCACGGAGCTCCATGTAGCAGCTTCTACAATGTCCTTAGTAGGCACCCCTCTTAAGAATGCTGTAGAGGTGGCTGTAGCTCTGGTGGAATGTGGTCTGACATTGGCTGGGACAGTCTTTCCATGAAAGGAATAACAGAATCTGATGCAATGTCCAATCCATTTTGAAATAGTCTGTTTTGAAATTGCTTTTCCTTGGACTGCAGGGGCGTAAGCTACAAAAAGTTGTTCAGACTTCCTACTGGTCTTGGTTCTGTCCAGGTAGTATCGAAGTTGTCTATGAATGTCCAAGGTATGTAACAGTCTTTCCCCCTGATTCTCAGGATTGGGGAAGAAAGCAGGCAGATTAATAGCTTGATTTAAAGAAACCTTAGATACCACCTTTGGCATAAAAGTAGGGTTGGTCCTTAATGAGACCCTGTCTCTGTGGAAGATTATGAACGGTGGTATTGCCATTAGGGCCTGTAGTTCCGAAACCCTTCTTGCTGAGGTAATTGCCAATAGGAAAGCTGTCTTCCATGAGAGAAATTGCAAGTCGACTGAAGCTGCTGGCTCAAATGGAGGTAGAGTAAGTTTTTCTAGGACAAAGTTGAGGTCCCAGGCTGGCACTGGAGCCTTTCTTGGTGGCTTAATGTTCTTGATTCCCCTGAGGAATTGCCTTAGCAAAGGATGTGAAAAGACAGGCGGATCAGTGTTATATCTAGCTGAAATAGCTGAAGCATGTATCTTTATGGAAGAATATGAGAGTCCATTCTTTAGCATATCTGCCAAATATTCCAGGATGATTGGGATGTTCAATAATGATGCATCATGTCCCTTGCTGGTATTCCAAATGCTGAATCTCTTCCATTTTTCTAAGTAAACCTTTCTGGTGGATGGTCTTCGAGCCTCTGTTAATATCCGCTGAACTTCCTTGGAGAGAGATAGGTTGAGGTTATTCATGGGATCTCCCAGGCCATTAGCTGCAGTGTCTGAAGGTTTGGATGCACTGTTTTGAAGTTGTGTTGAGTCAAAAGTAGGGGCCATTGGGGAAGGGCCCACTTCTTGGTGTGACATATGCTCCGTAGTAGTGGATACCAGTGTTGTCTTGGCCAGTCCGGAGCTATTAGGATCCCCTTGGGTCTGCTTTGATCTTTAGTAATACTGAGGTCATCAGTGGCAGAGGTGGGAATGCATAGATTTTTAGGAAGTTCCAGTTGAATGAGAGAGCATCTATTTTCCAAGCTTGTGGATGGTATGTCCTTGAGCAGAATTTTTGTAGATGATGGTTGAGGTGAGAGGCAAATAGGTCTACTTCTGGCCTGCCCCATGTCGAAGTGAGTTGTGTGAAGATCTTCGGATGTAACCTCCACTCGTGTGGATCTGTGAAATTCCTGCTTAGGCTGTCCGCCAGCACATTGTCTTTGCCTGGAACAAACTGGGATTGTAACTGTAAGTTTAGGCTCAGTGATTTTTCCCAAAAATTCACTGTCAGTCTGCAAATGGGGTAAGAATGGGTGCCCCCTTGCTTGTTTATATACCACATCACAGTGGTGTTGTCTGTCTGTATCAGTAAATGGCCTTGCTGAAGTTGTGGTCGAAAGGCCTCGATGGCATGCATTACTGCCAGCATTTCCTTTTGGTTTGTATGCAGATGTGTTTCCTTTGGAGGCCATTGTCCTTGTATACACCTGCCTTCCATGTGCGGCCCCCATCCAAGGTCTGAGGCGTCTGTGGTCATGGTCTGTGTTATCTGTGGTTTTTTGAATGACATACCTGTGTTTGCCTGGCTTACCGAGGCCCACCATAGGAATTCCTTTTGTAAGCATGGAATGAGCGGTATGGTTGTCTCTAAGTTGTTGCTGTGCTGAGACCATAGGCTTTTTAGGTACCATTGAAGCTTTCTCATGTGTAGTCTTGCTAATGGGACCAGGAGAATGCAGGATGCCATGTAACCCAGGGCCTGTAGGAATCTCCTTGCAGTCATCTGGGTGAGTTTTGACAAACCTTTGAAATAATGAGTTAACTTCTCTTGCTTGTCTTCTGTCAGGTAAGCCATTTGAGAGGCTGTGTCTAATTTGGCTCCTAAGAAGATTATTTGCTGGGATGTTTGAAGTCTTGACTTTTGGAAGTTGACTGTGTATCCCAGAGCCTGAAGTAATCGTATGACATAGTCCAAGTTTTTTGTCAACATCAATTTGTCGTCCGCTTGTATGAGGCAGTCGTCCAGGTACGGGTAAATTTGGATCCCCTGGAGCCTGCAATGAGCAATTACTGAAGCCAGGCATTTTGTGAATACTCTGGACGCAGTAGATAAGCCAAATGGCAATGCTGAGAATTGATAATGCTCTGGCCCTGCAAGAAATCTGAGGTATCTTCTGCAACTGTGTCTGATGGGGACATGCAGGTATGCCTCCTTGAGGTCCAGAGTAATCAGCCAAGACCCCTTGCCCAGCATGGGAAGGAGTTGCTGTAGAGTCAGCATTTTGAACTTTGTCCGCATTAGACACCTTTCTCATAGTACCAAATCCAGTATTGGTCTCCATTGAGATTATTTTCTTGGAACAAGGAACAGTCTTGAGTAAAACCCCTGGCCTTGTTCTTGTTGTGGAACTCTTTCTATTGCTTTTATCCGAGCCAGCAGAGAGATTTGCTTGATAGCCTCTGCCCTCTGGTTTTGTGGTAGGTTTGGCATGCCTTGTTTTCTTGGTAAGGTATGAAAATGGAACTTGTAACCTCGGTCTATAATGTCCAAAATCCATTTGTCCTTTGTCAATCTGTGCCAATTGTCTGCAAACAGAGATAATTTTCCGCCCAAGGGTGCTTCTATTTGTTCCTTGGTAGGCGGAAGTAGAGGAAAGTCATTGAGATTGTGGCTGTGGGGCAGGTGAAACCCCTGTGTCACTTCTTTGGTTTGCTGGCTGCCATTGTCGTCCCCTGTAAGGACCTCTGTATTGTCCTCTTCCTCGGCCACGTCTGTTTTTACCACTTTGAAATTTTTCAGGATTAGGAAAGGACCTGTTTTTTGAAGGCCAATTCCTACTGAATCTGGGGGTGCTGAACCTGGAGGAAATCTTTCACCGTCTGAACTGATTTTGCTTTTTCCTCTATGGACTTTAGCACATCCTTAGCATTAGCACCAAAAAGCTTGTTCTTTTTCAAGGGTGCATCCAGAAGTTTAGCCTTAACATGATCTGGTAGAGGTTGATCTTTTAACCATGCATGTCTACAAATGACTGCCCCTGTCATAGCTGCCCTACATGAAGCTTCCAGTGCATCATATCCACACTGCAGGAAGTGATTGCTTACTTGCTGAGAGTTATGTACAGCTTCCTGCAAAGACTTCCTGTCTAAAGGATCAGGAGTGGCCAATGTTTTCTGTAAATCTTCTAACAGGAAATCCTGATATTGTAACATATGAAAAAGGCAATTCAAAGCTCTCATAGATAAAGTAAAGTAGTGGAGGTGTAGACCTTTTTCCCCCATCTCTCTAATGACCTAGCTTCCCTGTTGGAGGGCAAAGGATTTTTTAGAGGTGGAAGCTGAAACACCTTTAGGTCCCTGAGAAATAGTTTCCAAATCAGCAGTATGGGCCCTGAATAAATGGGAATGTGTTTCTGGGACCCTGTAATACCTGTCTGGCTTGGCTGGAGCAGGAGGAAGAGAATCAGGGGTAACACTGGAGTCAGAATATAAATCATCCAAAACATCAAGCACAGGAGGAATAGCTAAGGGCCTGTGCTGGGGCTTTAAGGAAAGTTCGAAGGCGCTTTCTGGAATCAGAATATTCCTGGCCTTGCCACTTGAAATGTTCCCTCATGGTATGCAGAACTTCCCCAAAAGAAATATCCTCAGGAGGGGAGGCCGAGGGGATGGAATCCTCTGCATCCGAGTCCTCATAGGTCTGGAAGAGTTCTTCCTGGCCATCGGAGTGGACAGAGTCCTCAGAATCTTCATCTGAAGGGATAGGGTCAGAGGGTTCAACCCGGGGCCTTTTATCAGAAGGAGGCTGGGATCCTCTCTCAGGATGGGCCTGTGAACCTCTAATCATAGAAATCAAGTCAGCAGCCATAGTCATGATTTGTGTCTCTGGAGTAGGCTGAGGTAAGGCTTTAGCAGTAAGATGCTTGGTCTTGCTGGCTGCCTTAGCCCTAGTGTAGGCCTTAATAGACATGGCCATAGGAGGCCTGGCAGCTCCACGTGCAGGAGTGACCTTATCTACAGCAATGGTCTCGGGCATTTCCTCGGTTTCGGTATCTGGAGAAAAATCTATAACTGGCGGAGTGGTATCAGGAATCTGAGTCGTCGGTAATGCGGTGTCTTCGGTTCAGAGTGGTGGAATAACCGTCTCAGGGGGAACCGGAGCACTCGCGGTAGGTTTTGGCGTGGAGTCGGTGGTAGACGCGGGCCGAGGATGTCGGTCCTGGTCTTTTCGTTTCTTGGGAGTTTGCGATGTCTGAAGTTCCGACGGCATTGTATACGCAAATTTTTCGCCGAAAAAATCTTCAGCGAACTCCGCACGGCGCCTGAGAGTGCACTTATTGAAGTGAGCACAGGCTACACAGGCCGAGACGTCGTGGTCTGGGCCAAGGCAAGGAAGACAGTAAGAGTGGAAATCCTTATGAGGTATTTGTTTACCACAAGAAAGACAATTGTTAACTTTTTCAGTAATTTCTGACATCGGCTGAGGCAAGAAAAGGTCCCCAACGGGGTACTTAGCTTTTTTGATGACTTCGGAATCGAAGAATACAGGAGCTGACCGACCAGCACTTGCGAACCGCTTCTGCTTCGGGCACTGCCCGGCAAGAAAGACTGAAGAAAGTGGCGTCGGCTGATGCTTATGTACTCCAGCCGCTCTGACGTCGGAGAGAAATGCGACATCAGCCGACGTCGGACCCAGACTTTGGAATCCGGCCGACCGAGGGCTGCCTGAGGCAGGACAACCCATATGTTATGACTGAAGTTGCATTTTTGAAGGACATCTTCTCAACAGACTGAATACCACACTCGTACATGCCAACACTCTGGCTGCCCTCTCAAAATGGCACTGCTGCCTGCACATGCACTATTTATATGAGAGTACTTGCATCTGGAAATGCTTCTTAAAAGGTACATACACATGCTCCGATCTACATCCTCTCTCTCTGAATACTGCCTACTATATGGACTATTTTTCAATGACATGCAAATTATACAGAACTAATTTATTAGACATACCTATTTCGGCTTTTCCCCAGTTAGGGGTAGCCACAGCGGAACTCCAGACCGCTAATGACTGGCAGAGAATTTTTATGGTGTCGGGTTGCCATCCAGGCACCCAACCTTCTAAGAAGGCACACCCACACATACAGCACCTACCTGCATGTCTTTAAATTCAAGACCTGCAATCATACAAAATCAGACATAACTGTTTGTCCAGGTAGCTGTGCATTTTACACTAGATCTGGAAATATGACCCCTGTAACAAAAGTCAGAATTTCATCTATCAGTGGGGACTGTCTTCAAGGAATGTTCAACTTTGAGAACTGGGACATCATCAGGAATGGGATAACGAAGAACATGTCTCGGTATCCATTCCCATTCCCGACGATGTCCCAGTTGTCCCCAAAGTTGGATACAGAGACATGTTCGTTATGAACACTGTCAGGGTTGCTCTGAGCTCTAGAGTCTGTATAACTGCTACCATTGCTGCGATATATCATTTCCAATACAGGAAGATGCATGCAGTTTCTCCTGTATTCGATACCCTTAGATTGCGCTAAATAGGATCTCGGCTCAGCACACATCTCGCTCACTTGACCAATTCTATCAAAGCCTTTCGCCGTTTGCATTACTGTGTCTCCTTCTTTTAACTGACAAAGGAATCTGCTCATTTTGTCATAGCTGGACTTCTGAGAACAACACTTCTTAAAAAGTTGGGCTTAGATTGCTCTGTTTTTAGCATTAGGCACCAAACTAGAACTGATGGGCAAGGTTGTTCTTGTTTGCCTGGACATAAGTCTCTGAGCAGGCAAGCCAAATAGGGTACATTTCTCAGATTAAGTAAATTGAAGTAGATATCGGTATGGTCATGCTTTGACCTCTCTAGTAACCGCTTTGCACTCTGTACTGCATGTTCAGCAAGGCCATTTGCCTGTGGGTATTCAGGACTACTAGTAACATGAATAAAGTCCCACTCTTTTGCAAATTTCTGAAACAATTGACTGGTAAACTGAGAACAGTTGTCAGAAATAATGGTGTGGACTACCATGGACTGAGAAATGACGTTTCATTTTAGTAATAAACAGCACTGGACATTAGGTTAGGTAGCAAATCAACAGAAAACCAAGGGCAACCAAAAACCAGAAAGGAGAAAGCAAACTAAAAAAAAAAAAAAAAACATTGGTAGAAATGCAGGCACTCACAACACAATTGGTTTTAGAGTAAAATTCCTTTATTCTTGCTATTCATCCGAAGACTTCATCAGAAATGACAGACAATTACAAACAACCAACCACACTCAAGCCAAACCCAACTGGTAACCAACCAATAAAAAACATGTTAAAGGAAATGTTAACCCCTTATGAGTCAGACAGAATAGATTGCGGATTTTCTATAGTTTAAAATAAGAAGTTATGTACCTACCATAACGTTCCATGTTAGTTGTCTTCTCTCGCCTTCTTTCTTGCTTGATGGGTTCGGAGCCGATCCCTCGGCTCCGACTGCACTGCTTTAGCTCGAGAACTCCTTTTACCAGCTCGAGGCAGCCCCATATCCCATGATGCAAGGCAGGAAGTACCCAGATCTCGTTTGTTGACAAAAGGGCAATAACACCAAGCATAAACAATACTTCCCAAAGGAAGAAGAAACTTACAAATGGAAAAAGGACCAGGTCTGAATGGTCTTTAGTATTATAGTTTCTTATACAAGGTCTGTCCAGGCCAGGGGAAGGAGGGAGGTCGAAGAAAGAAGGCGAGAGAAGACAACTAACATGGAGCGTTATGGTAGGTACATAACTTCTTAATGTTAAGTTGTCAATCTCGCCTTCATTCTTGCTTGATGGGACCGTCCCTAGCACCTCTATCCTGGGTGGCTCAATGGAACAAACTCTTGAGGACTGTAGAGCCAAAACTGGCTCTGTCCCTGGAGGCCAAGTCCAATTTGTAATGGGAAACAAAAGTGTGAGGAGTGGCGCAAGTGGTCGCTGTACAAATAGTGTCTAAAGGCAGTCTAGCTTGAAAAGCTGTAGAAGTAGCTAAACTCCTAGTTGAATGTGCTTTAGGTTTTGAGCACAGCTGTTTTCCCCTGATCGTATAAATTTCAGTGATGACGAAGAAAGCCATCTGGACAAAGTCACTTTAGAAACAGGAAGGCCTTTTTATTATCCGCATAGGAAACAAAAAGTTGATCAGATTTTCTAAATTTTTTTGTTCTGTCCAAATAATATCTAAGCTGACGGTGGACGTCAAGATAATGTAGCTTTTGTTCAGCTCTATCAGGATAGTTAGTGACAAATACAGGGAGATCAATAGATTGATTCAGATTGTTTTTCAAAGCGACCTTAGGTAAAAAGGATGGATTAGTTCTCAAAGATACTCTGTATTTGTGAAAAATCAAATAGGGGTCGAACCGAAAGAGCATGAAGTTCAGACACCCTCCTGGCAGATGTAATAGCCACTAGGAATAAAGTTTTCCAAGAAAGATATTTCAGGGAACAAGAAACAGCTGGCTCGAAGGGGAAGAATCAAGGATGTCAGCACTAAATTTAAATCCCACTGAGGAGGAGGATTCCTGATTGGAGGCTTTAGTAGGAAAATTCCTTTCAAAAGGCCCTGCAGAGCCTATGGGACATAATATTATGATCTGCTATCCGACATGAAAATTAGAAATAGCAGCCAACTGAACTCTGACTGTGGAAGAAGAGGAGCCTGCATGGAAAATCTCTGCTAAGAAGTCCAGAACTGCCTGAACAGGGGCAGTAAAAGGATCAATATTTTGGGCCTTAGCCCAATAAGAGAAACGTTCCATTTGCTTGTGTAAATCCTCCTGGTAGAGGATTTTAGTGAAGCTACTATGATATCTCTAACTGGGTTAGAGATCAAAGGAAGCCTGGCTAAGGAAGGAAGTGGAGCAACCATGCTGTGAGGTTGAGAGAAGGGATTGACCGGTGCAGCTGACCGGATTGGTGAATCAGTAGATCTGGCACTGGGTCCAGATGCCACGGCTGCACCAAAAGGTGATGATGGAGGAACGGAACCAAACTTGTCGAGGCCAGTAAGGGCAATGAGAATCAATTTGGCTCTCAAAGCGGTAGCTTTCTGGATCACCTGAGGGATCAGAGGAAAAGGAGGAAGGCATAAAGAAGTCCCTGGGGCCAATCCTGGGTCAGAGCGTCTCTGGGGGATGGCCTGATAGAGGAAGAGGCTGAAGAAGTCTGGACATTTGCTGTTTTGGGGAGTAGCAAAAGATCGCAACATGGACGACCCCATTCCAGAAAAATCTCTTCCGCTATGGATTGCTTGAGAGACCACTCGTGAGGCATGAGATTAGCTCTGCTCAATCTGTCCGCTATAATGTTGGTTTTCCCAGGGATATGCGTTGCTACCAGAAACCGATGAGAGGAGATCGCCCATTGCCATAGTCTGAGCGCTTCTCGACACAAGGGTAGGACTTGGTTCCGCCCTGTTTGTTGATATACCAAACTACAGACATGTTGTCTGTGTGGACTACAATTGTCCCTACGGGAAGAAAGTCGTTGAGGGCTTGCAACGTTAAAAGCACTGCTCTCATCTCCAGGACATTTATGTGCAGATGGTACTCGAACGGTTGCCACGTCCCATGAACCATCCTGCCCTAATAATGCCCACCCCACCCGATCAGGGAGGCATCCGTGGTGACAGTGGCTATCGGGGACGGAGGTACAAAGCACCTGCCTTGGTGAACCTGAGGCGATGTGATCCACCAAGCAAGATGTTCTTTGCATGTTTGTGTCACCAGAATCTGGTGACGCATTGGGAGTTGCTGGTATGACCACTGTGTGAACAGCATCCACTGAAGGAGGCGCATGTAGAATCGAGCCAGGGAAGAAGAGTGATGGCGCAGCCATAAGACCTAACACCTTTAGAACCATTCTGGCCTGTACCTTCTTGCTGGCCAGAATGATCCTGACATGAGTCTGAATGTCTGCAACTCTTTGTTCTGTAAGGGTAGCTGCCATCGAACAGTGTTTAAGTTTGCCTATGAAGGTAATAGACTGGCAGGGCGATAAGGATGATTTTTCGTAGTTGACTGAGATGCCCAAATGAGAACAAAGGTCTATTGTGTAATCCCTGGCTTGTATAAGCTGATGCCTGGTGGTGGCTGACAGGAGCCAGTCGTCGAGATACGGAAACACCTGGAATCCTTGGCGTCTCAGGTGAGCCGTGACCACTGCCATGCATTTGGTGAACACTCTGGGGGCTGTAGTGAGACCAAAGGGCAGGGCTCTGAACTGGAAATGACTGGACCCCAGCGAAAGCGGAGAAATCTCCTGGAGCGTCTGTGAATTTTGATGTGATAGTACGCATCCTGAAGATCTATTGAGCACATCCAGTTGTCCTTCTGTAAGAAGGGTAGAATTGACTGAAGAGTGACCATTCGGAATCTTGTCTTCCTGACAGACTTGTTGAGTCTGCTGAGATCAATATTGGTCTCCAGTCTCCCGTCTTTTGGGGACCAAAAGAACCTTGAGTAGATTCGGCTCTGAATGGTCTATAACTGGCTGAATGGCTCTTTTTTGCAGTAGTTTTGCGATCTCTAACTCTGCAATGTCCCTTAGACCGGGTGGTACATCTGGAAGGGAACTTGAGGGGAAGGGACTTTCCTCGAAAGGAATTATGTAACCCTTGGATATGATCGACTGTACCCATCTGTCTTGAGTGAGGGAATGCCAGGCTTCTGGGTACAGTGATAATCTTCCCCCGACTGCCTCCAAGGAGGGACAGCCGGGCAACACCTCAGGGATGCTGAAAGGGCTTCTCAGGAAGAGACTCCCTGTTGCCCTGATTCTTCAGACCCCCTCTGCCTCTAGAGCGGCGTCTGTTGTTGTTACCCCCTCTGCCTCTAGGGGTAAACTGACCACGTGAATCCGTGACTCCTTGAGATTTACGGTACCACATCTTCCCACACTTCTGTCCTTTGGGATAAGGCCTAGAAGGGTGGAAAACGGACTCCAACAGCAGAAAGAGTCTTGCCGTCCTGCTCACACCTGGTCAAGGTTTCCTTCACCTGAGGGCCAAACAAAGCTGACCCATCAAAGGGAGAATTTGTGAAGGACGCCTTAAAGGGATCCGCAAAATCACATAGCCGCATCCAGGCTTGGCGTCTAAGAGCCACACCTGTGCCTGCAGCTCTACTCGCTCCATCAGCAGCATAAGATATTAGCCGCATGGAGGAGTTAGCAATGGAATTGAGGGTTCCTAGCTGCGAAGCAATCTTTTCTTGGGCCCCTGCAGCTGTAGGATCCTGAACTACTTCTCCCAGCTCCTTCAGGATATCTCTCTGGAGTCTTGTGAAGTGACAAAGATAATTCAGCGAGCATAGCAAAGGTCGCTGAGGAAAACATCCGCTTGCATACCTATCCATGGTCCTAGAGTCCTTGTTAGGAGGATGGACAGGCACGGAAGGATCTGCAAGTTCCTTTTGGTGGCAGCCACCACCATGGCATCAGCGGGACACCCTTGGTAAGGAATTGTTTGTCACTAGGGGCAGTTATAAATTTAGAAGGCCTCCTAGGGACTGGCTCTACAGAGTCAGGAGCTGTCCACGCCTTCGAGCTATAACCTGCATAAGGGGTCAAAGGCGGAGACACCCAGGAGGTGGAGGGCCGAGATCCAAACGCCTCTAGGTATACTGACTCATCCTCAGAGGGATTGTTGGTGGGCCAGTTTCCCTCTGTTTCAGAAGTTCTAGGATGTCTGAGAAGGAGACATCCTCAGAGGGGATCTAGGGATCCCTCTGACTCATCAAAGTCAGTATCCAGTGACAGACTCAGGGAGTCTACATGCTTCCTCTTACAAGTCCTCTTCCTAGGAGGATCTCCGAAACATCAGGAGAATCCTCGGAAGAGGGAAATTCCCAATGGGGAAACCTGAGGCGGAGGATCTCTGGGTCCTGTAGCAAGAGAAGTGGCAGAGATGTCAACAGGTACAATAGAGGGAGGAGCTACGGGAAGAGACTGCTGACTGATACCAGTGGCCAGTACACTCTTCATCACCTCAATGCTCCCCTCCCAGGCAGGTCCGAGAGACCCGCTCAAGAGCTAGGAACTCCGGGGCCACCGAAGGGAAGTCTCCGAGGCAGATGTCGGAGCCGAGCTCACCAAGGCCGAGGCTCCAAGGGAAGAGCGGTTGGACAAGGGTCCGATGCCACTCACCCCTCGGAGGAGACCATGGAAGCCCGACCACGAATCCCTCTAAGGAAGAGGAGATAAGAGTAGGGGCTGAAGGAACAGAAGGGGTATCCGTCCTCCAGCCGTAGCAGTAACCATGCCCGAAGACTCCAACTCCAAGCTCTGAGGTAGAGTTGAAGGAGGAACTGTAACGGGGTGTGGACCAACAGTCGTCTGCTGAGACGGACTGTGTAGCATTTGGGCCAGTACCTGTGACTTGAGCAATCTACTGACCACTCTCTCTAGGTCATGGTCTGACAACCTGGATGACCTTGAAGATCGGCTCCGATGGCTCCGTTCCGATAGAAGAGGCGAAGCCGGGGCCGAAAGTATCGGCTCCAAGGAAGGGGACCTCGACCTCTTCCTGGAATGGGTCATCGGAGCCGATATTACTGATCCTGTCGGCACCGATTTCTCGGAGCCGGCAGAACGCCTCGATGTATCGGCTCCAGCCGGAGCCGATACAGCCACCAAAGTAACGGTGTCGGAGCCGATCGGAGCCGACACCGATGCCTGTGCCACATGGGTGTCGGAGCCGATCGGAGCAGACACCGATGCCCGTGCGTGGGTGTCAGAGCCGGTCGGAACCGACACCACAGTGGTCAAAGCAGATTCGGCACCGATAGCCATCGGCGCCGAAAGCTTAGTGGATCCAGAATCGGCTCCAGCCGGAGCCGAGGCCACAGGCTTAGAAACAGAAGCCTGGGTCTTGGCAGATTTAGTTGATTTTTGTGGGGCCGACTTAGCCGGAGAGCCCTCCGGCAGAAGACCCCTGAGAATCAACTTATTCCTTCTCTCCTGCAGGACTCTCTGGCTGAAGGAGTGACAAATAGCACAGGAGTCCTGCAGGTGAAGAGGGCCTAAACAGTACAGGCAAGAAGTGTGACCGTCTGTCAGAGACATCTTCTGACAGCACGAGTCACACTTCTTAAAACCTGAAACCCTCTCTTTAGACATGGTGCCTAACAAAACACACACACACCAGTCCAATTAATTAAACTAATACCAAAAGGGTATTTAGTAAAAATACCAACACACACACCCTAACAGGGGGATGGGATAGGAAATTAACTGACTAAAAATTAAAAGAGACAGGGATTTCTGTCAGAAAAGTTAAATTTAAAGTTAAACTATCAAAACAAAAAGTTTTTAACTAAAAGGGGCTTAAATGTCACAAATGTGAATTACTTACCAGGAGCTGGTAAAGAAGACCTCCCAAGCGAGCGCAAGCGAGATCTGGGTACTTCCTGCCTTGCATCATGGGATATGGGGCTGCCTCGAGCTGGTAAAAGGAGTTCTCGAGCTAAAGCAAGTGCCGAGTCGGAGCCGAGGGATCGGCTCCGAACCCATCAAGCAAGAATGAAGGCGAGATTGACAACTTAACATTCAATCTTTAACCAGAAAGTCTAACAGTAAGTAATGCTGATTGTTCCACTCAAATGTTATTTGCTACTGTTGACCATGGCAGTTCAGGAATTTGGCTTAGATGAAGTGGCTCTTTTTGCAAATGCGGCTTAGTACTGTTGCACATTGAAGAAAGCACTTTATCAAGATCTTCTGATAGAGAAGGCCAAAATACTAGTTCTCTTGCCCTTCATTTGGGTAGGATCGGAACCTGGGTGGCCACTATGCAAAAATCTGAATATATTCAAGGTGTAAGGAAGTATGAACAACTTCTGGAGCTTTTGAAAGTGATACCATCTTCCATCAGCATCTCATCTCTGTATGGAAAGCACGGTTATACTACTGGCGGTACACAGGATTGCTTTGAGGGCCATCCTACATTGATGAAGTGGTTGTGGTTTTGCAAAATAGATCAGTCTTTGTATGATCTCTTATCAAGTCTCTTAGCAGAAAAATTACACACTTCCAAAGTCAAAATTCTCTACATCAAGCTGTTCCATGGTATTTCTGGGCGATCTGGATAATATATCAGCTAGATAAAGAAGTTTGCCTTTTGTATAGACCACTTTGAAATTATAATTTCGCAATTCTTTGTCATCTTGCTGGAGCTGAATGCATAGGCTTCTTTAAAAAAGTGACTAGAGGTTGATAGTCACTCGGCCATAAATATAAGCACAGAACTCTGAACATGCGACCACAATTGCCAGAAGTTCCTTCTCAATTTGAGCATACTGCATCTCAGTTTGGCAAGAGTTCTAAATGCACAGGCAGCAGGTCTGCCCTCTTGAAGAATAACTGCACCAAGACTGAAATTTGAAGCATCACAGGAAACAACAACAACAAAGTACAGTTTTGTACCTACCATAAATGTAGATGTCCGAATTGGATAGCATCTGCAGTCATAACAACCGGGGTTGTCCTGTCGTCAGGCAGCCCTTCAGTCGACCGGATTCCAAAGTCCGGGTCCGGCTTCGGCTGATGTCGCACTTCACCCGACGTCATCTCTGTTGGCCTTCGGGTATATAAGCATCAGCCGACGCCATTTTCTTCAGTGTTTCTTGCCCCAGATGCCAGAAGCCCTCTAGAAGGCTAAAAAATTTTGGATAGATGCCAATGTTTCCAAAAGATAGAGGTAAACACAAAATAAGCATGTATGTACATAAATACAAACAAATACACCATGAAAGAAGTCCCCCCACTAGCTAGCTATTAGAAGGGTAAACACCCTAGGAGTACCACAGAGGGGAAGGAGGGAGGGTAATCCTGACTGCAGATGCTATCCAATTCGGACATCTACATTTATGGTAGGTACAAAACTGTACTATGTCCTTCATGGATGCATCTGCAGTCATAACAACTGGGTAGAATACCATAGCCAACTAGGGGAGGAGGATAAAGGTAGATTATGGTGTGTTTAGGATCCCTTGCAGTACAGCAGTGGCAAACCCTGCTCGGGATCTGGAATATAGAGGTAAATTATAATGCTTGGCAAATGTATGCACGGAGGTCCAAGTAGCCGCCTCAATAATGTCTTTGGTAGCCACTCCTCGTAAGAAGGCTGTGGTAGTGGCTGTTGCCCTTGTAGAATGAGGTCTTATATTCTGTGGAATTTGCTTTCCATGGAAGGAGTAACAGAATCGTATGCAATTTCCTATCCATTTGGAGATTGTCTGTTTGGAAATAGCTTTTCCTTCCCTTCCTGTTGCATAGGCTACGAAAAGTTGGTCAGTCTTTCTGCTATTTTTGTTCTGTCCAAGTAGTAGCGTAGCTGTCTATGTACATCCAAGGTATGCAGTATTCTTTCCCTCTGTTTTGTGGGTTGGGAAAGAAGGTAGGTAGGTGGATTGCCTGGTTTAAGGACACTCTGGATACCACCTTAGGCATAAATGTAGGATTAGTCCTCATGGACACTCTATCTTGGTGGAAGATTAGAAAGGGTTGCACTGCCATTAAGGCCTGTAGTTCTGAAACCCTCCTTGCTGAAGTAATTGCCAGTAGGAAAGCAGTTTTCCATGACAGGTGTTGCAGGTCTGCTGTTGCTGCTGGTTCAAAAGGTGATAGAGTCAATTTTTCTAGCACAAAGTTCAAGTCCCAGGCTGGTAATGGTGGTTTCCTTGGAGGTTTTACATTCTTGATTCCTCTGAGGAACTGCCTGAGCAAAGGGTGTGAAAAAACAGGTGGATCAAAGCTGTATTCTGCTGAAATAGCTGATGCATGAATCTTGATGGAGGAATAGGACAGGCCTGAATGAAGTAGTTCGGCCAGATACTCCAGAATGTTGGGCATATCTATGTTTGATACATCTTTACCTCTTTCTGAGCTCCAAATGACAAACCTTTTCCATTTCCCAGCATAGTTTCTTCTTGTTGAAGGTCTGTGTGCTTCAAGAATAATGTCTTTAACTCTTTGTGATAGCTGTGGATTAGCAGCTGCTATGTGATGCTCCATGCAGTCAGTTGCAACGTTTTTAGGTTTGGATGCATGGTGCTGTAGTTGTTCTGAGTTAGCATCAAAGGCATCAGGGGTATTGGCCACATATTGTTCCGAGACATGCTCCTCAGCAGTGGGTACCAATGTTGTCTTGGCCAGTTTGGAGCTATCAGGATTATCCTTGGACGTTCCTCCTTGATTTTTAGTAATACTTTGTGTATCAAGGGAAGAGGTGGGAATGCATATGCTGTTACTCCTTTCCAGCTGAAGGAGAGCGAGTCCACTTTCCATGCTAGTGGGTGGAATGTCCTTGTGCAGAATTTTTTGAGCTGGTGATTGAGAGGTGTTGCGAATAGATCTATCTGAGGCATTCCCCATTTCTTCGAGATGGTCTTGAAGATGCCGGGGTGCAGCTGCCATTCGTGGACATCCGATGTAGTCCTGCTTAACATATCTGCTAGAGAGTTTTCTTTTCCTGGTACAAATATTGCCTGTAACTGGATGTTGTAGCTGAGTGCCAGGGTCCACAGCTCCAAAGTCATTCTGCATAGGGGGTAGGAATGGGTGCCTCCTTGTTTGTTGATGTACCACATGACTGTGGTGTTGTCTGTCCTTATCATCAACTGGCCTTCCTTGAGAAATGGTCTGAACTTTTGGATTGCCAGTTTTACTGCCAGCATTTCTTTTAGGTTGATGTGCAGGTGAAGTTGGTCCTGTGTCCACAATCCTTGCACGCATTTGTCCAGCATATGTGCCCCCCATCCCAGGTCTGAAGCATCTGTTGTGATGGTCTGGCTTGCTTGACCTTTGCGAAAGGGCAGGCCTGGGTTTGACTGGCATGCGTGAGCCCACCATAGGAACTCCTGTTTTAAGCATGGTATTAGTGGAATTTCCGTTTCTAGGCTGTGTCTGTGTTGGGACCATAAATTCTTTAGGTACCACTGAAGCTTTCTCATATGTAGTCTGGCAAATGGAACCAAGATTATGCATGATGCCATGAATCCCAAGGCCTGCAGTACCTTTCTTGCTGTTAACTTGTTCAGATTTGTTAGTGCCAAGAAGTAAAGAGGGAGTTCTTTTTGTTTTTCTGTAGTTAGGAATGCCATTTGCCTTACTGTGTCCAATTCCGCTCCCAGGAAAGTCCTTGTCTGGGATGGTATCAGCCTTGACTTTTGTAAATTGACTGTGTATCCCAGTGCTTGAAGCAAGTAAATTACCCTTTGTAAATCTGTTGTCAGCTTGCTTTTGTTGTCCCCTTGTATCAGACAGTCGTCCAGGTATGGATAAATTTGAATTCCTGTAGTCTGCAATGGGCGATTACTGATGCCAGGCATTTTGTGAATACTCTGGGCAGTAGATAAGCCAAAGGGCAATGCTGAGAATTGATAGTGCTCTGATCCTGCAAGAAATCTGAGGTATCTTCTGCAGATAGGTCGAATGGGGACGTGCAGGTATGCCTCCTTGAGATCTAGAGTTACCAGCCAACACTCCTTGCCCAGCATGGGAAGAAGTTGCTGTAGGGTCAGCATTTTGAATTTTGGGACAATGATGTAAGTATTTAGGGTAGACAGGTCTAGAATTGGTCTCCAACTTTTTCCTTTCTTGGAACTAGGAATAGTCTGGAGTAGAACCCTTTCCTTGCTCTGCTGTTGGCACTTTTCCACAGCTCTCATGTTTGCTAATTCCATTATCTGTTGTAGAGCCTCTGTTTTTTGATTTGGAGGTAGGTTTGGCATTCCCCTTTTGACTGCTAAAGGGTGGAAGGGGAACCGGTAACCTTGATCTATGGTTCGTAAAATCCACTTGTCCTTTGTTATGTGGTGCCAGTTTTTGAAAATAAGGTTAGCTTTCCGCCTAGAGGAGCTGCTATTTGTTCCCTGGTTGGCGGGTTTAGGTTTAAGTCACTGTGGCTGTGTTGATGTAGAGGCAGGTGTTGATTCTGTGCCTCTGTTGTTACCTTGCCACTGTCGTCCTCTGTAGGCACCTCCTCTGGATTGGTTTCTGCCTCTGGAACGTCTATTCCTGCCCCTTTGAGGTCTTGTGGAGTCAGGAAAGGACCAATTTTGGCAGGCCAGTTCCTGCTAAACCTTGGGGGTTGAACCTGCAAGAATTCTTTAACTGTCTGGACTGATTTTGCCTTTTCTTCCATTTTCTTCATAACCTGCTGGGCAGGTGTAACAAACAAACTTGATTTATCCATAGGAGCATCAAGCAATTTAGATTTAACATGATCCGGTAAAGCTTGCTCCTTTAGCCATGCATGCCTTCTAATTACTGTGCCAGTCATGGCTGATCTAAATGAAGCCTCCAGTGCATCATAGCCACATTTTAAAGAATGGTTACTAACCTGCTGTATGTTATTTACCATTTCTAATACATAATTCTTATCAAGAGATTCATCAGTGGTTAGCTTTTTAGTTAACTGGTCAAGCATAAACTCTTGGTATTGTATCATGTGAAACTGACAATTTAAAGCTCTAGCTGAAAGAGTGGCTGAAGTGTAAACTTATTTACCCCATCTGTCTAATGACCTTGCTTCCCTTTCAGAAGGAACAGGGTTTTAGCTATAGTCGCGACTACTGCCTTGGGACCCTGGGATATAGTTTCGGGTCGGCAAGAGGGGCCTTGTAGAGGTGGTGATGAGTATCTGGCACCCTGTAAAATCTGTCTGGTTTGGCAGGGGCTGGGGTAAAGAATCTGGAGCTGAGCAGGCATCATTGAAAGCATCATCCACCACAGAGAGAACAGGAGGGATAGCTAAGGGCCTGTGCTGTGGTAGGTGCAAAAGGTCCTAAGTCTTTTCCTGGAGTCTGAAAAATCCTGTTGCTGCCATTGGAACTGTTCTCGCATGGCATGCAAGGTTTCCCCAAAGGAGAATTCTTCTGGAGGGAAGCAGCTGGAATGGATTCTTCAGCATCAGAATCTTCAAAATTGGAGAAAGGAGCCTCTGGCTGGTCAGTTATGTCTGATTCATCAGCAGAATCATCAGAGGACACTGGCTCAGGGGCTCTGCCCTAGGTCTCTTTCTGGGGGCTGAGAGGCCCTGTCTGGGTGAGATTGAGATCCTCTAATTAATGAAATTAAATCTTCTGCCAAGGTAAGCATTTGAGAACTGGCAGAGGGCCTGGTGGAAGGCGGTTTAACAGGCACTGTTTTAGTAGTCTTGGCTGCTTTAGCCCTGGCGAAGGCCTTAATGGACATGGCTGCTGGAGGCCTAGCAGCACCACGTGCTGGGGTAGATACATCCAAGGGAATGGTGTCTGATAAGTCAGTGGTAAGCACCGTAGTGGGTAAAATTTCTGAGGCCGATTCAAGAGTGTTAGCAGGGACCTCAGTTGTAGTGATAGTTTCAGGTGTAGTTTGATCAGTTTTCTCGGTTTCGGCCGAAACCGAGACACTCGCGGTTTGCTTAACCATGGTTTCGGCCGAAACCGCGGACCGCGAGTGTCGGTCTTTTTCTTTGCGTTTTTTGGCAGAATGCGAAGTCGGAGGGTCCGACGGCATAATGTACGCAAAGTCAGAACCGAAAACTGTTCTGCAAACTCTGACCGACGTCTAAGCGTTCGTCGGTTGAAAGAAGCACAGGACGAACAAGCTGCTACGTCGTGGGCTGGGCCTAAACAGGGCAGGCAGTAAGAGTGGAAATCTTTATGAGGTATTTGTTTCCCACAGGTTAAACAATTATTAACTTTTTCTGACATCGGCTGAGGCAAGAAAGAGTCCCCAACGGGGTACTTAGCTTTAGAAGTCTTCGAAGTAGTATTCGGTAGAAGTAATCTCTGGATCCGACCGACCGGCACTTGCGAACAGCTTCTGCTTGGCCACGGCAAGAAAGACTGGAGAAAATGGCGTCGGCTGATGCTTATATACCCGAAGGCCAACAGAGATGACGTCGGGTGAAGTGCGACATCAGCCGAAGCCGGACCCGGACTTTGGAATCCGACCGACTGAAGGGCTGCCTGACGACAGGACAACCCTGGTTGTTATGACTGCAGATGCATCCATGAAGGACATCTGGTTTGTGGACATCATAGTATCTTAATGTAAGCGGGTTAGCAATTTGCTGTTTGAGGTTATCAAATGCTCTCTGCTGTTGTTCCAACCATGACCAGGCAACATTTGTGTGTGTCAGCTCTCTTAAAGGTGGTGATAACTCACTAAAGTCAGGGATAAATTTTCTCAAGAAAACGCTGTAGGGGCTTGTAGGGCTTGGTCATAGTCTGGAGCTGCATCTCAAGAATGGCCGTTTGTTTGATTTACAAAACTTCTGAAAACCGTTCAATTTTTTATATTTGTGGCATTGCTGACCAAATGCTAAGCGCTGGTCTCTTTTAGACTCAAGATTGGCACCACAATTACGACAGCCAACAATGAGCCTTTACTTGGATTTTGCTGACTCGCTCTTATATTGTACTGAGTATGCTCTTTTTACTGAGCTAGTCTTGGAACTTGCTAGAAAGCTACACGTTTTCCTTGCCAGACACACAGGGGTTGCTGTTGCCATGTGCTTAGGCCTAATTTTGGATTGCCAGGTGTTGCATGCAGTCTATATTTGCTCTACAGGCTGCTGAAACTATGTTTCATCACTTGCAAGCATACTTGTGTGCCTTTCTGTGAGCTCGTGGTGTTGACAAATCTCTATGGCTTTGCTTAACGTTAAATCACTGTCACGAAGCAAAATCTCTCTCACTGCACACTATTAACATCGCACACACAAGCCTGTCCTTTAACTCATTTTTCAAGTCACCAAAATCTGCACGTTTTGGCTTTACTTCTTAAGTCAGTGACACAAGCTGCAAACGTTTCACCTGGATTTTGGTCTCTTGTAGAAAATAAGTGCCTCTTCAATGTAACACTTGTCTGGGGGGTTGCACATTTCCCTAAACTTGCATTTTAAACGCTTCAGGTCCTCCCTCGATTCAGCCAGTACCACAATTTGGCGGTTCCTCCACTGCATATACTTCTGGTGCATACACAGATGAACATACTCTTTCAATAGCCTCTGACCCAGCTAAGTTAAGCAAAACTAATGCCCTCATACATGCATCTTTGTCAGAAAAAGCTGCTTGTATGAAATCGTATTCCTGCTCTAATACTCTCCAGTTCTCTGCTATTTTATGATCAAACACAAGTGGACTGGGTCTACGAAATGGCTCTGCCATATCAACACACAGTAGTGAAGGTGCTTGAAATTATGCACGTACACACAAATATATATGCCAGAACTTTATGCCAGTACTTGTAATTGTGCCCAACAGTACAAACTCCTCGAAATAACTGCACTTTGCCAAACAAGTCTCTGTAGCACACCACCACTCTGAAATCACCGTACTTTGCGAAACCACTCAGTGTAAGAAATACTTCAAAACAACTGTACTTTGCTAATTAACTGTACACAGCAGAAAAAGTTCAGAATAAGAAACACTTAAGAGATAAATGCACTTTGAAAAACTGTACACAGCACAAAAATTCTTCAAAATGGCTGTACTTTGCCAAAGAACTCTGTACAGTGTAAAACACTTTGAAATGGTGGCACTCTGCGATTAAAGTACACAGCACAAGAAATTTTGCAGAATGGCTGTACTTTGCAGTTTACAATATAACTGTACTTTGCACACAGCAAACTCTTTGAAATAACTGCACCACAATAAAACACACACACTGCAAACACTTTGCATGCTCAGAGATACTTTAAACAACTCCAGTTATGCTTTGAATGGCTTCGGTCAATGTGAAATAGTAGTTTTTACCCAAAAACAGTCTTTTGCTAAAAAACATGCAGTTGCCTTGCGCTTTAAGCTTTTTGCCCTTTTGTTCTACTTGTTATGCCCTTTTAAATCTCTTATGCTCATTATACTTTTTTATGCCAGTTTTAAACAGGCTTGTTACGCACACCAAAGGTAATTCTGAACCCCATATGAATAGCTCTGCTAGTTTTATCAAAAATCGTAGTTTTGAACATTTTAATTAATACATTTTGTGCCTTTCATTTGATTAATAATGCATATTGCGCTACTTGTTTGATTACTTGTGTTTTGTGCTTTACAAATGCTACGTTTTATTTTCTGTGCCAAATAAATCCTTTGCTAATTTTTTTTTTTTTTTTTGTTACCGTAAATTCTTTTTTGAACCTTTTTGTTAGTCTGTGGTCTATTTCACTCAACCAGTTCAAATCTGGACCTCATGGCTTGAAGAGGTTGCTCTCTTAATCCAGGTTCTGACACCATGTCGCTAGTCTGGTCAGGATAAAGCTGACGAACATTCGTGGGTTCAGTTCATGCAGCTTTATTAGACACTAACATCAGGAATGAGGCGTTGTAACTTGAACTTAAATTAACAGAGCAACTACCACACTCACACAGTTTAAACACTCTAGCTGTTCTCTCAAAAAGGCATTGCTGCCTGCACATGCTTACATCTGGAAATGTTTCTTTAAGGTACATACATACTTCAGAATTATGCTATGGACCATAGAAGCAAGTCTGGACCATCTTGCTAGGGTTGGAAGTGGAGAAACCCAGCGGTCAACCTGAGCGCACGAAGATTTGGGTGCTGCACTCCTGACGAGTGAAAGAAGAGGTCCTGTCTTGGCTCCAGTACCCACAGAGGAAATTTCAGATGAGAACGGAGGAAGGGAACCAAACCTGACTAGGTCGGAAGGAGGCAATGAGGATGACTGAGCTCTTCAGCCTGCTTGCCTTCTGAAGTAAAACTTTGGGATCAGTGGGAGAGGGGGATAAGCATACAGGAAAACCAGGGGCCAAATCATGGACTAGTGCATTCCTTGACAACCACCCCCAGGAGGGTGGGGGTAATCAGGGAACAGAATTTGCTGCATTTGTTGTTAAGGTGAAAGGCAAAATGGTCACAGCACGGTTGATCACAATGACTGACAATCATGGCTGCCACCGACTGAGGGGCCACTCATCCAGAACCAGAATTGATCTGCAGAGTCTGTCCATCAAGTCGTTGGCTTTTCCCAGAATATGCACTGCAACCAGAAGGCGGTCTGAAGAGGTCACCCATTCCCACACTCTCATGGCTTCCCTGCACAATGTATACGAATGGTTCTTCCTTGCTTGCTGATGTACCAGACTAGACATGTCCGTGTGAACTGCAATAGTCGCCAAGGGGAGAACTCCCTGAAAAGCTTGCAATGTTAGGGAGATTGTTCTCATCTCTAGAATAGTGATATGCAACCTGGTCTCGATGGGGGACCACAAGCCTTGGACCGTCTCCCCATTGTAATCCCCACCCACCCAAACTGGGAGGCGTCCATGGTCACTGTGGCTAGGGGGGAGGGTTTGAACAGTTTGCTTAGAAAGAGACCGAGTGAATCCACCAACTGATGTGCCATTTGCAAATTGAAGTAAAGCTGATGGGAGGGGTTAGAGGATGGACCACTGCATGCCAATGTCCACTGAAGAATCCACATGAAGAACCTTGCTAGAGGAACTAACAGAATTGCTGCTGCTATGGATCCTAGGACTTATAAGCCTAGCCATGCAGGAGGGGACTGGCTGGATAACTCCTGGACTGGATTCCTCAATGTTATGTGGTGTGAAGGAAGAGAAGCTATTGGATTCCTCAAGTTCAGCTGCATTGCTATGAATTCCAGGTTCTGTACAGGAGTCACATTGTATCTGTTTACGTTTACAGTGATGCCCAGTGAGTGTGAAAAGTTGGATTAAGTCATCTCTGGCTTGAATAAACTGATGCCTCGTGGGAGCGGTAAACAACCAGTTATCTAGGTATGGAAACACCTGGAATCCTCTTAATCTCATGTGAGCTGCTACAAACGTCATACATTTGGTGAACACCCATGGGGTTGTGGTGAGCCCAAAGGGCAGTACCCTGAACTGAAAAATTATTGGTTCCTAGACGAAATCACAGGAATCTCCTGGACCGCCTGTATTTTGATGTGCTAGTATGCATCCATGAGATATACTGAGCACATCCAAATCGTACTTGCGTAATAGTGGGAGAATGGACTGAACCATAGCCATATCGCCTAAGGGAAGAGATGGCTCCAACAAAGATGAAGCCGATCCCAATCCCCTGGACCCAGCACCAACACCTCGGCTCAGAGATCTACTCTGCTCTGAAGAAATAGGAACAGGGCTGATCAAGGCCATCATCAGCAAAGAAGGAAGCTTCCCCCGCACTGAACCAGACACACGCAGAGTCCCAAAACCTTCAACTCCTTCTCTGATCCGACCTTCGGTGCCCTGATGGTATGGCCTGGGTAGCTCTCAGATCCAATAGGGGATGGAGTCAAGACTACCCACATCTGGATCTTGGCCTTGAGGAATCTCATAATCATCCTGTCCCATGTCCACCTTGGACCAGCTTCTAGAGGATCTGGAAGAAGCAAAGAAGGTCAGGAGTGATAGCACTTGACCGAGTGGGCAGGAGACTTGCTTGGAGCTCTCGGATCCCCAGTCAATGGAGAAGGTGACAAAGATACGATCTCCCCCTGAATTCGAGGATGCTGGTGGAACCGACTGGTTTGGATCTGAAATTTTCTTGGCCTTAGGTTAAAGAGGATCTCTTGGGGAGGCAGGGAGAGACGTCCTTTTTGCTTCTTTTGCAGAGGAAGATACTGAAGCCAAGGAAGGGGCCTGAGCCTCATGAGCCAAAGATGGAAGAATACCACTCAATATCAAACTTATTACACCAGTCTGTAAAAGCCCATGGATTGCAGGAAGCAAAAACTACACAGTCTGCTTTTAGATCTGCACCAAAGCAATATATGCACTTCTTGTGGGCATCCTGGTGGGGGATTTTAAGCCCACAAGAAGTGAAATGCTTAAAGTTGCTGCCAGGAGGAGGGTTTGTCAACCATGACACAATTGAAAAGCCCACCAAAACCAATAGACATTACTACTACAAGGAATTAATCTTTAGAGTTTAAACTTCAAGCTAAACTTTAAATTGTAACTTAACTCTAACTTTACTAAATATACAAAACTAAGTAAATTTTATTTTATTTATTTATTTTACATTTGTTGACCGGGCTAGTCCAGCTGGATAATTTCCATTTTCAGTGGAGGCCCGGGGATCAAAGCTCCATAGATTAAAACAAGGTTATGGAAATTAAACAATTACAGTAAATGCCTGAGACACAGACAGTGAGAAACAATGCATACATATTAGTTTAGATCAAGTAATAAAAAACACATAGTGCTATCTACGTAATGAGAAAGGCATTAATTCTTTACAGTACAATTTTGTGAGGATGGGGTAATTACATATTTTAAAATGTATATACATACTTCTAAAAGACAATGTTTGTACTTTTTTTTTTTTTTTTTTTTTTTTTTGAGAACTGTAATAACAGTACAGTTATAGTCTCATTTGTGATCACAGAGAAAGATTGCAGTTTTGACAAAGAATTATGATAGTAGAAAGAAGAAAGTAGATTAGTCTGGATTGGTACAAGAGCAGAGCCAGAAGTTGTTCAGATGTAAAAGAAGTTGTTTTTTAAAAAGATGAAAGGAGCTGAGAGAGGTAATGTGTGAGGGGAGGTTATTCCATATTTTGCCTACTGAGTTGGAGAAAAGGCAGTTACCTGCAGAATTTGTAATTCTAGTTGTGTTGACTTGTAGCTTTTTGGCGGAGCGCAGCTGTTTCAAATTATTATAGGGGGTCAAGAGGTTACTAAGAGCAGGTGTCTTTGAAGGTTGATATAGAATGCTATGTGTTAAGAGTTGTTGATAGATAAGTTTATTAGGAAGTTCCAACCAGTGTAAGTGTTTTAAGTTTATACAGTGGTGAGTTCTATACTGGGATGCTGTGGCAAAACGAGCTATACTGTGGTAGGATGTAGTCAGTTTCCTAAGGTTGCTTTTAGAAAGGTTAGTGTAAATAGAGGAAGCATACAGTAGGGTAGAGATAAGATGTGATTGTTCTAAGGTGGTCCGTGCTTCAGGTGTAAGGAAGGGTTTAATTCTATACAGTGAACCAATCTTTTTATTAACTGCTTTTATAGTGTTATTGATGTGATAATCATAGCCAAGAGTATTATCAATAGTAACACCGAGCAGTTTGGTAGTAGAGTTGGGAGAGATGAGGGAATTATCACTTGCAGTAATAGTAAAGTTTAGTTGAGAAGATTTGTGGGTAGGTGAGAATAGTAATAGTTTTGTTTTCTTGGGGTTGAGGAGAAGACATCTTTTTGAGAACCACTGTTCGACGGTAGAAAAGGTAGATTGCGCCAGTGACTGGAGTTCAGATTGAGTGGAAGTTGTGCAAATAATGGTGGAATCATCTGCATATTGTATACAGGTAGTGTTTTGGATAGATGATTGGAGATCATTAATAAAGATAGAGAATAAGAGTGGGCCTAGTATAGATCCTTGAGGTACTCCTAAAGAGATAGGTAGTAGAGCAGATAGAGAATTTTTCCATAGTACTGCTTGTTGTCGGTTTTCAAGACAGGATGAGAACCAGGTTAAGGAAGTAAATAATCTTTTTTAAAACAGGAAAAGAAAGAGGAAACAAAGAACGCTTACACAAACATACTCCAAGGGAAGGAAATAAACTACAATGAGGGAGTATCACTTACGGAACCAACAGAATTTTGAAATCATCACAACCCTAAATCAATGAAAAAATAAAGCACAGTTTGATAGTGCAAGAGACCCACAAATTCAGTCTCTGAAGCAGCAAACTGGATCTGAAATGCTTGGGTGGGTGCAGTGCATTATGGGCAAGAGGGAGTAGCTCGAGAATTGGATCAAAGTCTGGAGAATGTAGCTGAGCCACATCCAAGGTTCGGGTCAGAGACCTTATCATAAAGGAAGAATGAAGAAGACAACATCAGATCATTGAGTTAGTTGTGCTGCATCCTGACCTGAATCAGAACTGCTAATCTTCCAGCTTACTTTCTACTACTCTGCATATCAGTTTATCAGTCACCCTCTCCAGAACTTTCATGAAATGTGACAGGCGGTTGATAACTCTCCTCTGCCCATATAGTTCAGGATGTCCCATTTATTCTTGTACACCAGCACAAGTATATTTACTTATTCTCCAGTTATTACACCCCTCACTCCACACTGCTGTAAGGACCCTCAGGAGCCATTTCTTCCCCATCCACACAGAATCTTTATCAGAATATCGGCTGTGACCTCATCCAAGCCTGCTGCTCTCCCAGACTTGAAATTTTCCTTAGCGCTGCTCTTGCTTCTTCGAGGGTGGGCTCCTCCTCTTCTCTCATCGTAGACCGTGTCTGAAGCAGTACAGCCTCTGTGGGGGGGTTTCTTCACTCAGAAGTTGTAGGAAGGACTCCATTCTGCCTTTGATGTCCTGTAGACTGGTGAGCAGGTTGCTGCTGGCATCCCTTATGAAGGGCGTCAGACTATCTTCATCTTTCTGTCTTTGCTGTTCAACCTGATAAAGTTGGTTTATGTCACCTACAGTCTCATTTTCGAGAAAATGGGAGAGTGCCTCTGATGCACTGTTCTTTGCTACTGTAACTCTTTTCTTAATTTCTTTGTTAGGCAACCAGTAATCCTTTCCTAGCCTGGTCCATTTTTTCTATCTCCTACATTTTCCTGCACTCCTACTTTCTTTCGATGACTTTCCTGGACTTCAGCATATTCCACCATCTCTTGTTATGTACCTTATTTCCATACCTGGCTTGGCTAGATATTGGTTTGTAGCCCTCACACATGCTATTTTGAGCCATTGCCATTCTTCAACTCCACCTATTTCCTCCTCTTCTTGGGGGAGCTACAGCCCTTGAACTATTGTACTTTCTCCCCACTCAACTTCCAGATCTTCAGCCTGGTCTCTGTCGAACTTGGAGCCTTCTCTAACCACTTCCTGCAACCAATTGTAGCAACCAGTGGTTTATGCTGTGGGCCAACTATTTCACTTGGGATGACTTTGCGATCACTGATGCTACCTCAGTGTCCTTTCTTTACTAGGAGGAAATCTACCCAAGCTGCATGTTGGTCACTCTTGTATGTGAACTTGTGACAGTCTCTTTATTAACCATGTGCTGGCTACTATCAAGCCATTTGTCAGACATAAGTTTAGAATGGCCTTTTCTCCTTTATCCCCATTACCCCACCCATGTGGACCCAGGCAGTCCCCATTTCCTGTTCTATCTGTCCCAATATGTGCATTCAAGTCACCCATTATCAACACCAATTCATGTTGTCCTGCTTTAATTTAACAGGTCCTGTAACTGTTGCTTCAATGTACTCTTCTCTATCACATCCCTGCTGTGGAGCATATTATTTAAAAAGATAATGTTTGACAAAGCATCAGGACCTCAATACTGTGCATGTATACAGAGTTTTTGCAATTGCAGCTATACCTGTATAATTAATCAAACTTCAGATGCTAACAATGCTTATAAATTCATCAAAGGTATAATGGATGCAATTCAATAAGATCTTTTTTGTGCAGTTAAAGTCAGACACTCATAAATATTGCTAAAAAGAGCTAGGTCTGTTTTCCACAACAGGGCTATTGTTATGTCACATACATTAGGAAATGCTTGGCAGATAAAAATTTACTGTCTGCTTAGACACAGCCACCTTTACTAACAAGTGGACAAGTCCCATATCTCCCTAGATCTTTTTGCTGAAGCTCAGGAGCATATAATAATTAGCAGTACAGAGAAGGTGGTGGAATTCTAGACTAGCTATGTCAAAAGCCGTTAAGAGGATGACATGTTACAAAGAAAGGATCTACTGCTTACAAAATCAATGTGGTAAGGGCACAAGTTTCGCAAATGAATAAAGAGGGATCACCCTCTCTAACAGCAGGGCAGAGTACCTAACAAAACTTTCTAGACAATACCCCTATGGCAACATTCTACCATTAAAGAGTGGAATTGAATGGACTTCCAAGATGGCTGCACATTGATTAACAGCTTAATTTCAGATCTTCCAGTGTAAAATACTCAGAAGTGTGCACCAGTATACTTGTAATTTTGGGTAAATTTCAGTAACTGGCTATTAAAATATGTGATGATGTGAGGTACTGCCAGCTATGCCAGGAGAAGTAGGGTGGTGGATGTGTAACATATGCCAGCACAGCTTGCTTGAATCCAGCAAATAAATTGTATGTTATTTGAATATCAAACTGATTTGTAGAGATGCTTGTGTTAAAATTGTAATCAGCAGTGCTGGGCAGAATAAGAAATGTACATGCATTACTGTAACTGTTTAAATGCATGTTTTAATCACATGATACCAGAAGAGAAGAGGTTAATCTCAAACTTTAAAAATAGTAAGAAATTAAATTACTTTGCCTAAGCCATAAAAATGTTCTCAGTTCTAAATGAAGCCAGAGATGCAGTGTCTGTAAGAAGTATGGTTTTAGCTTCTGTAGGAAGAGATGAAGTGAAGCGTTATATGGTTTTAGGACTCCCAAGAGCTGCAGCAGATCTTAGCAAGGCTGTCTGTGTATGCATTATTGACACTATGTGCTAAATCCTGACACCTTGTAGCCAAGGGGGGGGGGGGGGGGCTGCATGGGAACTAGATGTATGTGATGTCATTCTACAATCTAAGACAAAAATGTTTTAATAGTAGTTGAGACTGAAGTCTCATAGCAGTCGGTTTTGGAAACCTGACATAGGATAACTGACTAAATCTTGCCTTGCTACAGTAAATAACTTAACTAGAGAATAGTAACTAGAGATCAAATCAGGAAAATACAGTGAGATTAGTTAAGTGTTTTTCTGCAACTGTGTGAACCTATCCATCTGAGTTATTTTTAATATTTCTTATGACTGAAACTCTAGTGTTTACTGTACATACATAGGTATTGCATATTTTCATATTTTACTATTTATCAAATATTATTTAAACTTTTCATTGTGGCTGATCCTTTAGAGAATATTTTAACAGAGAGTACTCATATCTGGTGACTCTGTGGCCACTCCTGAATGCCTCACTGCATTGGTCACACTACCATTCGTATTAATATTAGAAATTTCACTCTGTATAAGTGGGTACCCTTGTAAGAGCCTTACAGTAGCTGGCTTGAGAGTGTGTGTGGTGGCAGTAACTACCTTAATAGTCTGGGCAGAAGGGGTCATAGCTTGTAAATCTGTGCCAGCCTTTCCCAGGTGCACGTGTGTGTGTGTGTGTGTGTGTGTGTGTGTGTGTGTGTGTGTGTGTGTGTGTGTGTGTAAATCAAATCTCAAAAAGAGAGTGTGTGCCTCAGCTACCTGAAGCAGGGACACGAAGCACTGGCTTCACACAGAGGGTAGAGGACTTTGCTTGGACACATGACTGAGGACTTAACTCTACAGCTGTGCCAGTGAGGAGCCTTTCTGTGAACCTGGAAAGAGAAACTCAGACCCTGGGCTGAGTGTGTTACCTGTGTGCTCTTAAGGGAAATTGTGCTTGATGTAGAGAGCTGCATCTGGAAATACTGGGTGTATCCATTTTTCTTCCAAGTGAACGTCCCTCTCCAGTGTCAATGGTTAAGATTCAGGCTCCTTGATGACTGCCCCAGAGTGGGGACATCACAAAGTGCACTGCCTGGATGCCAGCAAAATAGAAATTCAGAGAACTTGAAAGAAAAAAAACAATACAAAATGTCAGGAAAAAAAACACTGATCAAGAAGAATTCTACAGCTGTTCAGCAAGAAGCAGTGCAAGCTTCAGCTCTGGTGCAACAAAAAACTTCCAGTAACCTAGAGGGAAAAAAAAAAAGTCAAATGTACTCAGAGTGGATTAAAATAAAACAAAAACACTAATGGAGTATATTTACTCAAAACAACAAAAGGCTGGAAAAAAATGGAAGCAGCTTTTAACAGATATTCAGAAGAAGTGATAAACTACAAAAAATGTTGGAGACTTTCAGTAAAACAAAAGTTTTGGAAGATGTGGCATAGGCTCAAATGGATGGGACAAGAAACAAAGATCAACCTGCCAAACATTGGTGTATGCATGCAACAGAAAAGCTGAAGGTAGATTCACAACAAAATAAACTGTTACATATAAAAAGGTGGGAATAACTTAACACTTTCTACACTATCTTTAAAATCTTAATTGCCTCACAGATCTACATAAAGAAAAGAAAAAGTAGTGAACTATATTTAAAAAAGTAGAATGTAAATAACTATGCTGCAGGAGACACATTTGGAAAGAACTTAACATGGGAGTTTGATAATGAAAGGTTTTCAGGATGGTTATTCAGTGGAATACCTGGGACAAAGGAAAAGAGAAGTAAATTTTTTTAACTGGAAAAGGAACTCCAAAAGTGATAGATGATGATAAAAAAAATAATTACGGTAGATTTGTAGTACTAAGGGACTACTGGAAAGGGAGAAGGATTACAAAGTCATGTATTTATTATTCCACCTAAAACTGCTAAAATGGAGCTCAAGAAAATTCTGGGAGAAATAAATCAGCTTTCAGCAGGGAATATTACTTACAGGTGAGGACTGGAATTTGATTTGCTGCAGTGAAGATATGTCTAGTGGGCGAAGGGAAGATATAATAAAGGAGAGTAGACTTTTGAAGAAATTTATGAAATATTTGGCACGGAAGATGTGAATTCAGTAGAATGAGTTCAGAACGGGTTTGCAGTAGCAGTTTGCTTTTCAGGATAGTCAATTGGGCTACAAGGAACCCATTTTCAATTGAGTCTGAGAGAAAAGATCCAGAAAAATACAAATGCATAGTACAGAAAGAGCACAAATCCATAATATAACATTTCAATTAAATGTTAAATACATATTTTGCATAGTACAAACCCATATTGCACAATTCAAATAGACGTTACATAATACAGAAATAAAAAATTATTTTCATTAGGAAGATTACATCAGGTTAATTCAGTAAGTTTTTTTTTTTTTTTTGTTAGGGAATTACAATGAGGTAATTTTTTTTTTGTCATTGGTCAAATATGTCCCAAGGGATGTAAAACTTTAGGAGGTAGTGACAGGCAACAAAGTTTGGAAAGTTAGGAAGAAAGTGTGGTAGAATTAGGTTGGATAACAGCAAGAGCATTTCCACTGTGAAGTAAGGTGCGAATGCAGTGAGGTTTTAAACAAGGAGAGACTGCTGGTGGTGCGGATGGGAGATGGGGGAGTGTTCCAGAGGCGTGCAAGAGAGAAGGACATAAACGGATTCCCAGCAGGATGTGTTGGTTTATGCAATTTAATTAGGTTTTGGGAATTGGATCTTAGGAGTCTATCTGGTTTATGCATTTCAAATGTATTTGCTAGGGAGGGGGAGAGAGAGAGACAGGTTATGAATGAGTTTGTGTGCTTGGATGAGCTGGGTATATATATATATATATATATGTGAGGAAGTATGGTAATTCTAGCCAACTTAGCTGGTGAAGGGAATTACAGTGATGAGAAGATGCTCTATGACCTGCCGCAAATTTGGATATTTTGTTATAATAATATGAGAGTTTTGTTTTGAGCGAAGACTGTAGGCAGGTTAGGACAGATGCACCATATAAAAGGGATGGGATGAGGTATGTATTAGCCAATATAATCCTGGTGGTGGGAGAGAAAAAGCGACTGTGGCGGTAAAGCATACCTAATTTTTTATAGTTTTTTTTTATATA
>NC_056748.1:21783998-21908998 GCF_019279795.1 Protopterus annectens | reverse complement strand
TTATTTTGGGGGTCTGCATAAAAAGTAGGCAAATGAATAGTTTGGTTTAAAGCCACACTAGAAACCACCTTAGGCATAAAGGAAGGATTAGTACGTAATGATACCCTATCCTTATGGAAAATCAAAATGGCTCTACTGCCATAAGGGCCTGCAACTCAGACACCCTTCTTGCAGAAGTAATAGCCAACAGAAAAGCAGTCTTCCATGACAAGTATTTCAATTCAGCAGTAGCCGCAGGCTCAAAAGGTTGTAGAGTAAGTTTTTCCAACACAAAATTGAGATCCCAAGCAGGAGTAGGAGCTCTACGTGGGGGTCTTATATTCTTTGCCCCTCTAAGAAACTGCTTGAACAAAGGATGCGAAAACAATGGTGGGTCACAATCATAGTGAGCTGAAATTGCTGCAGCATGAATCTTAATGGAAGAGAAGGACAAACCTTTGTCCAATAACTCAGTAAGATATTGAAGAGCCACACTCAAATTAGGCTCAGAAACCTGCAAATTCTTTGCTGTACTCCAAAATAAAAATCTCTTCCATTTTTCTCGTACACTTTCCTTGTACTAGGTCTTCTAGCTTCCATAATCACATTTAAAACTTGTTGAGGAAGTTGAGACCTGCTGTGTTTCAACACAGAATATGCCAGGCTGTTAGATGAAGAGAGTGAAGCTTGACATTGAGCAGATGACCATCCTTCTGAGATAACAGATGAGGAATCAGAGGTAAAGGCCATGGAGGCTTCCTTACCAGACTCCGTAGTAGTGGGTACCAGTGTTGCCGAGGCCAATCTGGAGCTATCAAAATCATCCTTGGCCTGTCTTGTCTGACCTTTAATAGTACCATTGGAAGAAGAGGCAGAGGAGGAAAGGCATACACATGAAGGTTTTTCCAACTGAAAGACAGAGCATCCACTTTCCAAGCTGTGTGATGAAACCCCTTTGTGCAATACTGTGGCAGCTGGTGGTTTAGTGGAGAAGCGAACAGATCTATGTCTGGAGTTCCCCATGACACTGTCAATTTTTCATATACATGAAGATGCAGTTTCCTCTCGTGGGGATCCAAGATTTGTCTGCTTAACACATCTGCTAAGGAGTTCTGTGCTCCGGCAGAAACCTTGCCTGAAGAGTTAGTTGCAAGCTTAGCGCAGTCTGCCATAAAATCATTGGTTGCCTGCATAGAGGATAAGAATGTGTTCCCCTTGCTTGTTGATGTACCACATGACAGTTGTGTTGTCTGTTAGAATCAACACCTGCCCTGGAAGAAGTAACTCCTTGAAAGCCATTAATGCAAACTGGACTGCTAACATCTCCTTCATGTTGATATGTAGATGCTGTAGTCTGGCAGGCCACTTGTCTTGTATCCACTTTCCATTTAGATGAGCTCCCAAGCAATGTCCGAGGCATCTGTCGTTAAAATTTGACTCGCCTCTGGCCGGGTCACAGAGAGTCCCTTGTTTAGGTGACATTCCTGAGCCCACCACAAAAATTCTTTTTGAAGGCAAGGTATTATTTGAATGACAGTGTCCAAATCCTGGCAGTGCTGTGTCCATACATTTTTGAGATACCATTGTAGCTTCCTCATATGCAGTTTGGCATTGGGAAGCACCAGAATACAAGATGCCATGAACCCTAATGCTTGAAGGACTGTCCTTGCAGTCAGCACGGACTGATGAGATAGTTGATGGAAGTAAAGTGACAGACTCTTTTGTTTGTCCGGGGTTAAAAAGGCCATCTGGGCTGCTGTATTCAGTCTCACACCCAGAAAGCACATGTCTTGAGAGGGTACTAGACTGGACTTTATTTCGTTCACAGAATACCCTAGGCATCTTAGCACTGCTATAACATATTCCAGATGCTGTAGAAGGTCTTCCTTTTCTTGAGCCAGAATCAGGCAGTCGTCCAAGTAAGGATAGATTTGAATTCCTTGAAGCCTGAAGTAAGCTATCACTGGAGCCAGAACCTTTGTGAATACTCTGGGCAGTAGATAAGCCAAAGGGCAATGCAGAGAACTGATAATGAGAATTTCCAGCTCGAAACCGCAGATACTTCCTGCAACTTAGCCTTATAGGCACATGAAGGTAAGCTTCCTTGAGATCTAAAGTTACCATCCAGTGATCTTTGCCCAGCAGAGGTAAAAGCTGTTGTAACGTCAACATCTTGAACTTGGGAATGTCCAGAAAAGTGTTGAGGAGAGATAAATCCAAAATTGGTCTCCACGTGTTCCCCTTCTTTGGTACTAGGAACAGGCGAGAATAAAATCCTAGGCCCCTTTCTGATACAGGGACTGGCTGAATGGCCCCATCTGGAGTAACTGAGAAACTTGCTTGTGAGCCTCCTTTCTTTGTGGAGGAGGAACGTCTGGCATGCCTTTGAAAGGGGCATTGTATGGAAATAAAATCTGTAACCGTGGTGAATGATATCCAACACCCATTTGTCTTGAGTAATTAAATCCCAATTTTCTTTGAAAAGAGACCGTCTTCCTCCCAAAGGAGCTGCCAGCCGAGAATCTACTGGCAGCTGAAAAGACAGGTCATTGGGTCTGTTTACGAAAGGACTGACCCTGCCCTCACCAGAAGTCTGAGCAGGTGAACTCCTGTTCTAGGCCTAAAAGAACCTTGAGCCCTGCCCCTACCACGTCTAGACCTACCCCTAGACTGGGAATCATAAGCAGGATATGTCCACCCCTTAGCAGGCCAATTTCTACTAAACTTCGGTGGCTGCACCTGCAAAAATCTTTAACAGTTTGCATAGACTTAGCTTTGTCCTCCATTTTCTTTAAAACTGCTTCCACAGGCGATCCAAACAACACATCAGACTGTAAAGGAGCATCCAAAATCCTTGTCTTAACATGCTCAGCTAAATTCTGATCCTTCAACCAGGCATGCCTGCGAAGAACAGAACTAGTAGCAGCCACCCTCGAGGAGGCCTGTACAGCATCAAAACCACATTGCAAAGAATGCTTACCCACTTGTTCAGACACATGAACCAAATCCAGCAACTCTTTACACTCAATACCTTCCGCCAAAGCATCCACCTTAGATTTTAATTGTGAAAGGAGATAATTCTGATATTTTAGCATGTGAAACTGACAATTCAACGCTCTCATGGCTAGAGTGGAAGAAGTATACACTTTCTTTCCCCACCTATCCAAAGCCCTTGCCTCTTTATCAGTGGGAACAGGATTTTTAACCACAGAAGCCTTAACACCTTTAGGCCCTTGAGAAATAGTTTCTGGGTCCGCCCTAGGACTCTTAAACAAATACTTATGAGCTTCGGGCACCCTATAATACCTATCAGGCTTAACAGGAGCAGGAGGCAAAGAGTCAGGGTTCAGGGAAGCCTCTGCAAAAACATCTTCCACCACATTCAACACAGGAGGAATAGCTAAGGGCCTATGCTGGGGTAAAAACAAGAATTCCCTAAGCCTTCTCCTGGAATCAGAGTAATCCTGGCCTTCCCATTTAAAGTGCTCCCTCATGGAATGCAGAGTCTCTGAAAATGAGAAATCCTCAGGAGGAGAAGCTGTAGGAGTGGAATCATCCACATCAGAATCAGAATAAGTTGGATACTCCTGTAAGTCTTCCGCAGAAGACTCTGAAGCCTCTGAACACTGTTCAAAACTATCAAACTCCGGTTCCACCCTAGGCCTCTTATCAGGCGGGGGCATAGAACCTCTAATCATAGTAATCAAATCTTCTGCCATTTTAAGCATATGTTTCTTAGGTACAGAACCCGAAATGCTAGGAGAAGCCCCCACTGAAGCTTAAGTAGGCCTACCTCTCAAAGAAGTTTTGGCAACAGAAGGAGAGGCTCTAACCACCTTGGGAAGAGAGGGAAGAACAGTTACCCGAGAAGCCCCCTCAGCCTGGCCTACCTCCTGAGAAGGCACATCCAGTAACAGTAAAGTTTCTGCCTGAGACTCCATGGAAACTCCTGGCAAAACCTCTGGCTCCACTGAGCCTTCTAAAGAACCGACGTCCGGGACTGCCGGTTCATCAACCCTAGGCTTCGCTGTTTTGTCCTTGCGCTTCTTGGAAGCGGGCGTCGGAGCATCCGACGGCATTTTATAATTGCAACGCTTCCCAAACACTAACCTGGCACAGTCTAACCTCCTCTTAATAGTGCGTTTGTTAAACCTAGCACAAGAGCGGCAACCAACAACGTCGTGCTCAGGCCCTAAACAAGGTATACACAAGGTATGGTAATCCCTATGAGGTATCTGTTTCCCACAAGAAATACAGTTATTCACTTTTTCTGACATCCGGTTAAATACTGAGGCAAGAAAAAAACAAAATGTTCCCCAACGGGGTACTTAGCCAACTCTGTTTCGGTCTGAAACTCCGGTTTCGGAAATATTTCAGAACGCCAACCTGCACTCGCAAAACTGCTTCTGCATCGGACCATGCGGCAAAAAAGACTGAGGATATGACGTCGGTCATGCGCATTAGTACCCTGACGTACTGACGTCAGTCTAATGCGCCCTGACCGACGTCAGCCTTATACTCTGGTATTCGGGCCGACTGGACGCGGACTATACCCAATAGTAAGGACTGCAGCAATGGGGAACGAAGAACATCGAGGCAGTATCTGAATGAGCTGTGTAACGTTTGTCAATAACTGGATAGATTATATGTAGAATGCTCGCAACTAAAATTATGTCAATATGGTTTCATTTATATAACTGTCTTTCGGCTTTTCCCGGTTAGGGGTCGCCACAGCAGAACTCCGGTCCGCTAATGATTAACAGTAGATTTTTACGTGCTGGCTTGCTGGGCTTAACGCACAAGCTTCAATGAAGGAACGCCCATTCGTGCATGTCGACACAGAAGACGTTCTGAGAATCGAACGTGCAACGTCTGTGAGGCGACAACGCTACCGCAGCACCACCACAGTTAATATGGTTTCATTTACATAAAATGTATAATTAAAATATTTGCCTATGTAATGCATGATAATTTTAAATATGGTTTAATTTATATAAAATGTATAATTAAAATTATCATGCATTACATAGGCAAATATTTTAGCAATAAACAAGAGCGGACTGAATGAGAACAGGACATAACCAGGTTGATTTTTTTTTTTGCAAAAATATACTGAAAGACCACCAATAGCAAAATTAATTTAAAATGGGTGGCGAAAGCCAAACATACTCTGGCTAGGCTTATAAATGCCCTAGGGCAGATAGCCTAGTATGAACCTACAAGTAGTTGCTGCATAGATGACATGCAATGACAAAAATCAAGGAGAAAAACATTTGGGAGCCATACATGCGCCCTCCCCATTGTTTCCTTGTGAACTGCTTATCCAAACTCTTCCAAATCTTTTCTAAACTTCTTTGATAGATTCACAGTTACCATGCAGTATTTTATATACCCTAGTAATTATCTTTTAAAAAAGCATCTTCTGTTCCAGGTTAAAAACTGTACCGGAGCAGGTCTTTCACTTAGGATTTCCCTACCCCCTTCTCTTTGCCAATACTCTGATATCAATCCTCAATAGGGAAAGCAGTCTCCAGCCTGCAGTCCAAATGTCTTCTTGGCGTATTCCCATCTATTACCTTTGCTTCTCTAGATATTTATTCCCAATACCTTGGCTCCTTTGCCAGTTTTCCCCAGTACACTGCAGCCCCGTTTATTTTCTGTAGCCCTACTTGCAGTCATCCCTACTGGGAAAACATCCTTTCTCCATTCCTGTGATGGCTTAGCTCTTGAATATTATATATCTTTCTGCAACTTTACAAATATAATATAAAATATTCTTTATAGTGGTGATTCTCCTCCTCAAGGACCTGAATCCAAACATCCCACTTTTTTTTTTTTTTTTTTTTTTTTAACTCACCTGACTCATCACCATCGCTTTCCACACTGAATTACCACCTTCAGCTTGTGTACATATACAAGTTTTAGCTGTGTAGCTCTAAAATATCCCTTCAAATCAGGTAAACCTAAACCACCTTGTTCTATTGGAAGGATCAACTTAACTATTCCCTCTCACCCTCCCAGAGGAATTCCTTCAACTCTTCACTAAATTACTGGCCACAAATGCTCCTCTGGTTCATAGCTGGATACTAGGCTATCGGTCCTGGGGCCTACACAAGCCCAGCCAAAGAGGTACCCTGGCTTTTGCCACCCAAGAAAATTATTTTCCTGTGCCATTGTCAAGCAGAGCCACAGATATGATCCCTGAGGTGAATTTCCTATTTCCCATCCAATAATCAAGATTTTTCTTTAAGAGTGTTAATGATTAGCTTTGTTCGATATAGATAGGTAGTTTATTCCAGAGTATGGAAGTCTCTGGGACAGGAATCTATCCCTCCGGCATGCTCTGTTTATTGTGGTGACAAGGTTTAGGTCCCTAGAGCGTGTGGCTCGGAGGGATTGGGATTTCTTTAAGTGGAGCATGTCCAACAGCTCTGGATTTGACATAGCTTTATATGTTAGGCAGAAATCACCTCAGAGTAGGCGATATGCGACGGAGTAAAGCTGGAGGTTTTTTTGAGACTGTCTGCATAGTGCATCTGTTTGAGGCCGGTAATCCTCTTTGTGAGGTATTTCTGCGGCCTTTCCAGTTGTTGTAGATGTCTTGTGAGGTACATACCAAAAAGAGGCGTTATACTCTATAATGGGTCTGAGTGATGAGTAGAGGGGAACAATGACCTTTTTTTCTGGATGAGAAACCTTTTGTGATGGTGTGCCACGTACAAGGATTTCCTGACTACTGTGGCGATGTGATTATCAAAAAGAGAGACTACTGTCCACCTGTGTCCCAAGGTCGCTTCACACTTTTGGTGTTAAGTATACTACCGCCTATGTTGTAGTTCATGGGTACAGAGTTTTTTTTACCAAAGGAGATGACTAAGCACTTTTTGGCATTGAGCTTGAGGCCATGGCTATGACACCAGGCATCTGTCTCAGTGAGGCCCTTTGGTAGGATGTCCACATAGTTAGGAGTTTCGATTATGGCTCCTAGTTTGCAGTCATCTGCGAACTTAGTTAGCCAAAGACCTTCTGTGTTTGGTCAGAAGAGGACCCAGGAGTGAACCCTGTGGTTCTCCACTTGTCACTGGTCTGAAGTCGGATTTGGAGTCTGCTACTTTCACAATGTGGGTTCTGTCAGTGAGCCAGATGGCAACCCATCTTGTGACATAGGGATGTATACCTAGTTTAGTGAGTTTATCTATAATTCCAGAGTGGGCGATGGTGTCGAAAGCCTTGGCAAGATCTAGATACCCTCATCTACGGCTTTGGTGTCTGCTTCAAATAAGTCCATTGGGTTTAGGAGACATTTTTATTTTTTTTTTTTATTATTTATTTTACAAACCCGAACTGGGTGGGGTCCAGAGTTTGGGGATTACCAATGTCTGTGTTTATAAAGTTCCATGAGGATACGTTCCATGCCCTTGCAGACCAGGCTCGTCAGGCTAATGGGGCGATAGTTCCCAGGGTCCGTGGTGTTTTCCCCCCTTGTGGAGTGGGATAACCGTCGCTGTGCGCCATTCAGCGGGCACAAAGCCTGAGGTGAGGCTATGATTGAACACGGTACTTGGGTTGGGTGCCAGTTTGTTCTGTAGTTAGTGTAGAACGCAGCCTGGGATGTTGTCTGGTCTCATGGATGCTGTGTTCTTGGCTTTGGAGAGTGTGGTTTTTACCTGTGCAGCCATGATTATAGGAATTTTGCATTCTTCCGGTATAGAGATGGGCTCTTTAGGGGGTGAGAGGGGGGTAAAGTTAGCACTGAACCTATCTGCCAGGATGTTGGCAATATCAGTTGGGTCTGTATATTTAGTGCCATCGTGCTGTAACTCAGAGCATCTGAGTGTTGCCATTGAGATTCTTGACCTTAGCTATAAAATGCTTTGTGGTAGTCTTTAGAATCCGTGGCGATTTTGTTTTTGTAACTTGCTTTGAAGGATTTTATCAGGGATCACAGCTTCTTACTGAGGCTGACCAGGGAGCTCTTCCACTCATGGGATTTTACTCTTTTGCAACAGTTTCTTCCTTCTGTTGTACAGTTTGTTTATGGCAGGCTTCCTTTTTTTGGAAGATAGCATATTGGTTCTGTTTGGGATAGCACGATCCATGCACTCGTTTAAGTGCTTATAAAGTGCAATTGTGTAGGATTCAGTAGTCGTAACTGTGTTGTCCATCCGCATGGGTGTCATGAAGTTCACCACTTCTGTCTTAAGAAGCATGAAGTTGGCTTTGGAGAAATTTTTTTCCATGTTTTCCTTAATGGGGGGGTAGGGGCAGGATGTGGATATCTACGGTAATTAGCTTATGGTCGGATCGGACCAATGAGGCATTTACTTCAGGTGTGGAACACCGGTCACTCGTGTTGGTAATGACTAGATCTAGGATATTGTTGCCCCTGGTGGGGGTGTGGACAAGTTGATCCAGGGCATTGGAGTTTATGAATTCCAGAAAGCGTTGAACGAAGGAGTTGGTACACGAGTAGTTTTCCCAGTTAATGGTGAGGTAGTTGAAATCACCCATTATTAGGGTGTTTGGTTGAATCCTAATATTCTCCAGTATATCAAGAAAACAGGAGTGGGAATCCTGGGGCATGGTGGGGGATCTGTAGCAAGCTACAATTTGGATTGCAGTTTTGCCCAGAGTTAGTTGCACTTGGATAACCTCTGCCGCATTATGCTGAAAAACTAGCCTGGAGGTGTGAACATCCTTAATGAATATGGACACACCTCCACCTTTGGTGTTCCGGTCCAGGTTACATGGCCAAAAAGTGTGGTACGAGTTATAGCCTGGTAGTGCAGGGGTGATCTCTGGTGCCTTGAACCAAGTCTCAGTCACTGCACAGATATCGATGTTCTCCATTTTAAGGAGTGCCTCGAGTGAGTGCATTTTGAGATTTAGACTTCTAGCATTGAGTAGCATCACCCTCAGTTTTTGCTTGCCTGTTCCTGTTACGGTGGTAAATTTGTCATTTGAACCTTGCCTAAAAGAAGCACTATAGGGGAGGCAGACCATCTCTGGCAAAGCATCGTGGTCGGTCGACCATGTCATACCAGGCAGACAGAAACTAGATCCCTTTAGAATGACACCAGAAGCTTAGCCAATTGATGAAATTAATAATTTTGTCCTTGTTCTGCGTCATCATTCTGGTTGATGGCAGAACGCTACTCAGGGCTAGGGTTGTACCTGCCTGGGCTACAAGATCGGAGAGCGAGAGCTCTTCCGTGTCTCTTTTCATGTAGTCCAGGGAGGTATGTCTCAGGTTGTTCACACCAACATGGACAATGACAACTCTGAAGATGCCTTGTAAGGTGAAAGCGCCAAGTCGTATAATAAAATTATTGTGATTTGGGAGAATATTCCCGTTTGGTTCCTCAGTTTGTGCTTCTACTTCGACACTACTTGGTTGCCGGTTGCAGCGGCCGTGGTGCTATTGTGTTTAATGACAGAGTCATATTTGTACTTGTTGTGGAGTGACCTAAGTGCGTGGGTTATGTGGCAGATCCTGGCACCCGACAGGCAGCAGACAGTAACCTTCTCCCTGTTTAGCCTGGTGAGTGGGACATAAATATGCCTGACTATAGAGTCACCTATGACTAGTGTGTTGGGTACGTTTTTTTACCTTCTTGGCTGTGGTTGAGTGGCACACTGGGTTTGCAGGCTGTGTCATTTGGGTTGTGTTGGGGGAGTGGAGGTTGCTTGCATTTCTGATTTGAAGGTCTCTGTTGCTTGAGCAGATTATTATTGAGAGCCTCCGTGAATGTTTTTGTGTTTCTATGTGTGAAGTTTGGTGGTGTAGATTTAGTGAGACTATGCGAGGAGTGCGGTGTGGTGCAAGTGTTTACCTTCTCATCCTGACTGTCAAGTTCAGTCTTGGTTGGAGAAAGTTTTACCTCTAGTTTTGTTAGATAAGTGCATCTCACAGGTTGTAGTGTTGGGTGGTAAGAAGAGAGGGTTGTCTGTGTATATGAGGCAATTTCTACATTGCCCCAACATGCCTAGATTCATCAGATAAGACAAGAGAGAGCACTGGAAGCTGACCCTTGGACATGCCTGAATAAAAAAATATTTTCCTCTAGTTAAGTGAGGAGAGTGAGTACAAGAGCTGTTTTTCTTTAAGCAAGTGAGGAAAGTAAGTACCAAAACTGTTTTCCTTAGGTAATGAAGAAGGTCGAGTGCTGTAGTAATTAGTAGGTTATTTAGTGCTTACAAGTTCTGAACAAGTGCTTATCAGAATAAGCAAATGCAAGTGCTAAAACTAAGAATCTGTATCTGAACTAAACTAAACTAGTTACAGGAAAGGGGGGAAACAAGTGCGAATGCGGGCTTTTAAATCAAAGTTGAGAGAGATGGAAAAACTGCCCAAATGGCCAATAAATACAATTTCTGGGCCAGAACCACTCCTTATGTTGTAGATATGTTACCTAGTGCTTAGCACTCCCACTGATGAGCTAGAAGGCTTCCCTCCAACACAGAAAGCTTGGGGGGGGGGGGGGGCCTCAGAAGCTTACATATAGTCCTGGATACAGCAAATCTGAATCTGGACTACACTACTTGCAGGAAAGGCGGGAAACAGGCTTAGATTTTTTTTTTTAATATATACATACAGAAAAGTAGCTAAAACAGCAGTAAAAACAATTCAAATGCGCCAGCACACGAATATGTAGCAATGTTAGACCAAACAGTTTAAAAAAATGCAATTAAATTAAAAATGACTAAAACAAGTGCAGGAGGAGACTGGTTGATAAAAAATATGCCCGACCTCTACATATAACTAACAGGATTAAACATATTCACTACTTGTTTATAGATTTGAATAGTGAAGATACAAGAGCTCAGAGTTTTTTTTTTTTTTTTTTTGGGATATCATGTATTTAGTCTTCTCACATACCTTTAGCTGTCATAACAGAAGGGTTTTTTTATCCATACTCCTAAATACTTCATCTTATGTCCCTATAAATATTGCCACTGATAAAACAAGTCAAAGGTGTATACATAAAACCTATACCAGAAAATGGTTTTATTTTCACCACCACAGATATATCTTTTTCTAGATTTATGAAGTACAAATATCATGATATGCAAATAAAGACAACTGTCAAGTGTTCTTCATTACCATACCAACTACATCCTTGAATTTTTGTGTCTCTTATTTTCTTTGCTAATGGCTATAAATGTAGGTTCATGTGTGTAGATTCATAGGTTTTTATCAGGTTAATGACCACGAGGGCTTTAAGCCTAGCCATGCATCCCAAATCTCTGGCAAGTTTTGGTATCCCTGACAATTGTAAGCAGGGGGCTTGGATATGAAATATTTACAAGCAAGAGTCTAGGAGATGGAACCATTTACAGTCTGCTTGTGTCCATTAGAGACAGGTGCCAAACTAGGCATGAATTTCCTGTTCTAAATCGGATTGGCTAAGTTACAGTTGAATTGGGTTAGGAAGGATCTCCGTTTCACACAAATAGGGAGCCTGTTCCAGAGAATGGGTAGTTTCTCGGATACATACCTGCCTCTCCAGCAGGTCCTATATCTTGGCAAGATTTAATCTTTTAGAATGGATAATTCTGGCATTTGTTTAGGAGATATGCAGGTGGTCCTACAGGGTGGGATCTGACAATGCTTTGTATGCCAGGCACAAATCTCCCCTTGGCCTGCAGGAGACAGAATACAGGGATAGGGCCTTGAGGCAGTCTGCACTGGACACATTACTTACACACTGTATTCTTTTAGTGAGGAACCTTTGTTGACCTACAACTGCTGGATGTGCCTGGTTAAGTATATACCAAAGGGGGCAATATACTCAATGACAGGCTTGATGAATGCTAAACACAGTGGAACAATGACCGCCTTGAACTTTGCTTACATTTTGCACAACACAGAATGGATTTCCTCACTACTGTAAACACGTGATGGTAAAAGGTTACATTACTGTGTGTGTGTCCCCAAGTCCCCGACTACTGGCCCAACTCTTACGGCTGTGTTGTCAATATGATAGTTACCAGGGGTGAAGGACTTCCTGAAGGACACTATTATACAATTCTTGGCATTTAGTTTTAGCCCATGGCTCTGCACAAATTGAGTCCGTCAGCTGGCTGCTTAATACAAGGCAAATAGGGCAAAGAGGACACCCCTGCCTGGATTCTCTGTTCAAACTTAAAGGAAAGGAGCCCTCCCACTAATTCTTGCCTTAGCTCCTTATTATTCTCCTAATTAACCTTATTATTATAATCAGGGAATGCAAACACTTCAATTTCCCTACTCAAGATCCCAACTTACTCTAGGAAATGCTTTCACTGCATTAACAGCCACCAATGTTGTTGCGTCTTTCGGCTTTTCCCGGTTAGGGGTCGCCACAGTGGAACTCTGGTCCGCTAATGATTGGCAATAGATTTTTACGTGCTGAGTTGCCTGCTCTGATGCACAACCTTCAACGAAGGTACGCCCATTCACGCAAGTCTCCCCACAGAAGACGATCTAGCTGAGAATCGAACGGGACAACGTCTTGCTGTGAAGCGACAACGCTACCGCAGCACCACCACCGCAGTTCTACTTACTTACATTCTGCTTCCCTCTGGATAATCACTGCTTCCAAGGACGTCGGGAGGCATACACACTGTACCGATTTCAGTACAAATTCTTTAGAAGAGGGGGTAGCTTTTTTAATTAAAAAAAGTACATATTTTTCTTTTTTAAACAGCGTTGGCTCCTTTAAGGAACATTTCATGGCTACATACCAGCCAGTCGGAATTGAGCTCACGTCATGTTCGGCTGGCTGCGAGTGGGAAATGTGCAGCTGTAGTGAAGCTCACGTCATGTCTGGCTGGCTGTGAGCGGGAAGGGCAAGGCAATCGGGATTATCGTTGTGGCGGGAAATGTGCAGTTGTAGTGAGTGGAAGGGCAAGGCAATCGAGATTATAGTTGTGGTGATCACGAAGGCAATCGGGTGAACGGATTATCGGGTAAGGGGTGTGTTGAAGGCAATCGGGTGACTGGAGCAGCGTGTGTGTGCGTGTGTATAAATGCCTCCCACATAATACACCTGCTGGCTATTGGTGTTCAGGCTCAAACCCTGTACCTTTGCTTCAGGGTAAGAAGCACGTAATGTCCCTAACCACCACCATTTCTGAACTTTGTTCAGATTTGTTAGAAACAGTTGTGAGCTATGGTGAGAAGTAAGAACTGAAGAAGTTGTATTTCCCCCATTATTGTTTTTGTTGTTTGTCCAGGTTTTTTGTGCTAAGGTGTGAAGTGAGAACTGAAATTGTATTCCCTCATTATTGGCTTTCTTTGCACAGTTTTTTTTGTGCTAAGAGGATGAGAGCTATCTAAATGATAGCCATTAACTTTCAGTCTTCCTATTTTTCAAACTGCTGATTTAGCATAGTGGTATGTTGCACTGACTGTAGTGCATATGGTTCTGGGTTCAAGACATGCATGGTGGTAACGCAGCATTTTATTCTACAGCAGATAAAAAACACAAGTGAACCAAGCACGACTACTGCATTTCAATCTCCACAAAGGCAAAACTCAGTCCTAGATAAAATAACTCCTTCTTTATTCCAAAAACATAAATTGTGAAATGAGCGCTTTCACGTATCCAAGATACGCTTCATCAGATTTCAACATACATTGTAGCAGCTCAGTTTTTATGGTGTGAACATTCATCTAATTAAAACAATTATAATACTAATTGAAAACAGCCATCTCTTTTAACTAGCATGGCTAAATCTTAAAGTTACAAAAAGTACAGTTTTGTACCTACCATAAATGTAGATGTTCGAGGATTCCCTTGCTGCAGTCCTGACTATTGGGTATAGTCCGCGTCCCAGTCGGCCCGAATACCAGAGTATAAGGCTGACGTCAGTCATGGCGCCTTAGACTGACGTCAGTACGTCAGGGTACTAATGCGCATGACCGACGTCATTTCCTCAGTCTTTTCTTGCCCCAGATGTCAGAAGACCCAAAAAGACAAGTCCCAAAAACAACCTGCACCAATAAACATGCACAATATATACAGTAATATATATACAAAAAATATAAGCATGTAAAGGCACCTACACAACCACCCTGAAACACAGAGGGGAAGGAGGGAGGGTAAATTGGACTGCAGCAAGGGAATCCTCGAACATCTACATTTATGGTAGGTACAAAACTGTACTATGTTCTTCGTCTTCCCTTGCTGCAGTCCTGACTATTGGGTAGAATCCCAAAGCAGAGGTAAGGGAGGCTGGCAAATTATAAAGTAGCAGGAGCTGACAACATGCCTTGTAAAACAGCTGTGGCAAAACCAGCTCTAGACTTAGAGTATATAGGCAGGTGATAATGCCTAGAGAAAGTATGCACTGAACTCCAAGTAGCTGCTTCCAGAATATCCTTAGTTGCCACCCCTTAGAAATGCTGTTGAAGTGGCAGTAGCCCTAGTGGAATGAGGCCTAATCCCAGCTGGAACCTCTTTGCCATGATGGGAATAACAAAATGCAATGCAAAAGCCAATCCACCTAGAAATAGTTTGTTTTGACACAGGTTTGCCCTGTGAACTTAAAGCAAAAGAAACAAATAACTGCTGAGACTGCCTAAAATCTTTAGTCCTGCTCAAATAATAACGCAATTGCCTGTGTACATCTAAAGTGTGCAAAATCTTTTCCCCTTTATTTTGAGGATCTGCAAAAACGTAGGCAAATGAATAGTTTGGTTTAAAGCCACACTAGAAACCACCTTAGGCATAAAGGAAGGATTAGTACGTAATGATACCCTGTCCTTATGGAAAATCAAAAGGGCTCTACTGCCATAAGGGCCTGCAACTCAGACACCCTTCTTGCAGAAGTAATAGCCAACAGAAAAGCCGTCTTCCATGACAAATATTTCAATTCAGCAGTAGCTGCCGGCTCAAAAGGTTGTAGAGTAAGTTTTTCCAACACAAAATTGAGATCCCAAGCAGGAGTAGGAGGTCACGTGGGGGTCTTATATTCTTTGCCCCTCTAAGAAACTGCTTGAACAAAGGATGCGAAAACAAAGGTGGGTCACAATCATAGTGAGCTGAAATTGCTGCAGCATGAATCTTTATGGAAGAGAAAGACAAACCTTTGTCCAATAACTCAGTAAGATATTGAAGAGCCACACTCAAATTAGGCTCTGAAATCTCCAAATTCTTTGCTGTACACCAAAATAAAAATCTCTTCCATTTTTCTGCGTACACTCTCCTAGTACTAGGCCTTCTAGCTTCCATAATCACATTTAAAACTTGTTGAGGAAGCTGAGACCTTCCATGTTTCAACACAGAATATGCCAAGCTGTGAGATGGAGAGATTGAAGCTTGACATTGAGCAGATGACCGTCCTTCTGAGATAACAGATGAGGAATCAGAGGTAAAGGCCATGGAGGCTTCTTTACAAGACTCCTGAGAAGTGGGTACCAGTGTTGCCGAGGCCAATCTGGAGCTATCAAAATCATCCTTGGCCTGTCCTGTCTGACCTTTAGTAATACCTTTGGAAGAAGAGGTAGAGGTGGAAAAGCATAGACATGAAGGTTTTTCCAACTGAAAGACAGAGCATCCACTTTCCAAGCTGTGTGATGAAACCCCTTTGTGCAATACTTTGGCAGCTGGTGGTTTAGTGGAGAAGCGAACAGATCTATGTCTGGAGTTCCCCATGACACTGTCAATTTCTGAAATACATGAAGATCCAGTTTCCACTCGTGGGGATCCATGATTTGTCTGCTTAATACATCTGCTAGGGAGTTCTGTGCTCCTGGCAGAAACCTTGCCTGAAGAGTCAGTTGCAGGCTTAACGCAGTCTCCCATAAAATCATTGCTTGCCTGCATAGAGGATAAGAATGTGTTCCCCTTGCTTGTTGATGTACCACATGACAGTTGTGTTGTCTGTCAGAATCAACACCTGCCCTGGAAGAAGTAACTCCTTGAACGCCATCAATGCAAACTGGACTGCTAACATCTCCTTCATGTTGATATGTAGATGCTGTAGTCTGGCAGGCCACTTGTCTTGTATCCACTTTCCATTTAGATGAGCTCCCAAGCAGTGTCCGAGGCATCTGTCGTTAAAATCTGACTCGCCTCTGGCCGGGTCACAGAGAGTCCCTTGTTTAGGTGACATTCCTGAGCCCACCACAAGAATTCCTTTTGAAGGCAAGGTATTATTTGAATGACAGTGTCCAAATCTTGGCAGTGCTGTGTCCATACATTTTGAGATACCATTGCAGCTTCCTCATATGCAGTTTGGCATTGGGAAGCACCAGAATACAAGATGCCATGAACCCTAATGCTTGAAGGACTGTCCTTGCAGTCAGCACGGACTGATGAGATAGTTGATGGAAGTAAAGTGACAGACTCTTTTGTTTGTCCGGGGTTAAAAGGCCATCTGGGCTGCTGTATTCAGTCTCACACCCAGAAAGCACATGTCTTGAGAGGGTACTAGACTGGACTTTATTTCGTTCACAGAATACCCTAGGCATCTTAGCACTGCTATGACATATTCCAGATGCTGTAGAAGGTGTTCTTTTCTTGAGCCAGAATCAGGCAGTCGTCCAAGTAAGGATAAATTTGAATGCCTTGAAGCCTGAAGTAAGCTATCACTGGAGCCAGAACCTTTGTGAATACTCTGGGCAGTAGATAAGCCAAAGGGCAATGCAGAGAACTGATAATGAAAATCTCCAGTTCGAAACCGCAGATACTTTCTGCAACTTAGCCTTATGGGCACATGAAGGTAAGCTTCCTTGAGATCCAAAGTTACCATCCAGTGATCCTTGCCCAGCAGAGGTAACAGTTGCTGTAACGTCAACATCTTGAACTTGGGAATGTCCAGATAAGTGTTGAGGATAGATAAATCCAAAATTGGTCTCCACGTGTTCCCCTTCTTTGGTACTAGGAACAGGCGAGAATAAAATCGAAGCCCCTTTCTGACACAGGGACTGGCTGAATAGCCCTATCTGGAGTAACTGAGAAACTTGCTTGAGAGCCTCTTTTCTTTGTGGAGGAGGAACATCTGGCATGCCTTTGAAAGGGGGCATTGTGTGGAAATAAAATCTGTACCCGTGATAAATGATATCCAGCACCCATCTGTCTTGAGTGATTAAATCCCAATTTTCTTTGAAAAGAGACAATCTTCCTCCCAAAGGAGCTGCCAGACGAGAGTCCACTGGCAGCTGAAAAGGCAGGTCATTGGTTCTGCTTACGAAAGGACTGACCCCTGCCCTCACCAGAAGTCTGAGCAGGTGAACTGTCTGATCTAGGCCTAAACGAACCTTGAGCCCTGCCCCTACCACGTCTAGATCTACCCCTAGACTGGGAACCATAAGCAGGATATGTCCACCCCTTAGCAGGCCAATTTCTACTAAACTTGGAGGCTGCACCTGCAAAAATCTTTAACAGTCTGCATAGACTTAGCTTTGTCCTCCATTTTCTTTAAAACTGCTTCCACAGGCGGTCCAAACAACACATCAGACTGTAAAGGAGCATCCAAAATCCTGGTCTTAACATGCTCAGCTAAATTCTGATCCTTCAACCATGCATGTCTGCGAAGAACAGAACTAGTAGCAGCCACCCTCGAGGAGGCCTGAACAGCATCAAAACCACACTGCAAAGAATGCTTACCCACTTGTTCAGACACATGAACCAAATCCAGCAATTCTTTACACTCAATACCTTCCGCCAAAGCATCCACCTTAGATTTCAATTGTGAAAGGAGATAATTCTGATATTTCAGCATATGAAATTGACAATTCAACGCCCTCATGGCTAGAGTGGAAGAAGTATATACTTTCTTACCCCACCTATCCAAAGCCCTTGCCTCTTTATCAGAGGGTACAGGATTTTTAACAACAGAAGCTTTAACACCTTTAGGCCCCTGAGAAACAGTTTCTGGGTCCGCCCTGGGACTCTTAAACAAATACTTATGAGCTTCGGGCACCCTATAATACCTATCAGGCTTAACAGGAGCAGGAGGCAAGGAATCAGGGTTCAGAGAAGCCTCTGCAAAAACATCCTCCACCACATTCAACACAGGAGGAATAGCTAAGGGCCTATGCTGAGGCAAAACAAGAATTCCCTAAGCCTTTTCTGGAGTCAGAGTAATCTTGGCCTTCCCATTTAAAGTGCTCCCTCATGGAGTGAAGAGTCTCTGAAAATGAAAAATCCTCAGGAGGAGAAGCTGAAGGAGTGGAATCATCCACATCAGAATCAGAATAAGCAGGAAACTCTTGCAAGTCTTCCACAGAAGACTCTGAAGCCTGTGAACACTGTTCAAAACTATCAAACTCCTGTTCCACCCTAGGCCTCTTATCAGGTGGGGGCATAGAACCTCTAATCAGAGTAATCAAATCTTCAGCCATTTTAAGCATATGTTTCTTAGGCACAGAGCCGAAATGCTAGGAGAAGCCCCTACAGAAGCTGAACTTGGCCTTCCTCTAAAAGAAGCTCTGGAAACAGAAGGAGAGGCCCTAACTACCTTGGGAAGAGAGGGAAGAACAGTTACCTGAGAAGCCCCTCAGCCTGGCCTACTTCCTGAGAGGGCACATCCTGTAACAGTAAAGTATCTGCCTGAGACTCCATAGAGACTCCTGGCAAAACCTCTGGCTCCCTGAGCCTTCTAAAGGACCGGCGTCCGGGACTGCCGGTTCCTCACCCTAGACTTCACTGTTTTGTCCTTGCGCTTCTTAGATGAAGCAGGCGTCGGAGCATCCGACGGCATAGTATAATTGCAACGCTTCCCAAACACTAACCTAGCACAATCAAGCCTCCTCTTAATAGTGCGCTTATTAAATCTAGCACAAGAGCGGCAACCAACAACGTCGTGCTCAGGCCCTAAACAAGGTATACACAAAGTATGATAATCCCTATGCGGTATCTGCTTCCCACAAGAAATACAGTTATTCACTTTTTCTGACATCCGGTAATATACTGAGGCAAGAAAAACCAAAATGTTCCAACGGGTTACTTAGCCAACTCTGTACTCGGTCTGAAACTCCGGTTTCGGAAAATCTCAGAACGCCAACCTGCACTCGCAAAATTGCTTCTGCATCGGACCATGCGGCAAAAAAGACTGAGGAAATGGCGCCGGTCATGCGCATTAGTACCCTGACGTACTGACGTCAGTCTAAGGCGCCATGACCGACGTCAGCCTTATACTCTGGTATTCGGGCCGACTGGGACGCGGACTATACCCAATAGTCAGGACTGCAGCAAGGGAAGACGAAGAACATCCTCTATATACAGTTGGATATATTGTAATCCACTTAATATATGGTGTGAACCAAAAAGAAAATAAAATAAAATAAAATAAAATAAAATGAAATAAAAAAATATAAAGTAATGATAAACAGAGACATGTAACAATATATAACAGACATTGTCCAGCTATGTATCTAGAGATAAATACAGCTCAGTGCCTTCCTATATTTCTACCAGTCATTAATATTAAGTGACTCATTAGTTACCTCATAATAATAAAATATCAGAACTACAAATACAAATATATATATATATATATACATAAATACCTAAATAAATAAATATACATAAATGCTAGAATACAGAGTATCTATAGCCCTGCATATATAGCAATCCAATATAGCATATAGATCCTGTATATATCTACAAAAAATATATATGCATACCATCATATTTGCATATATTCAACCTATTAAAGTGCATCGTGCATATTTTCGTTCCCAACTAACTATAGATTAAATCATTAAATATAGAACAATTTATCATAAACATATAGAATATTTCATATATAGGTGCTAAAGTGTAATGTATCTATCACCCTATATGCATAATAATCCAATATGTCTTGTACATTATATACATATTGGCAAAAAATATACATATATATGCATAGCACCATATATGTATGTATGCAAACTAATAAAGTGCATCGTGCATATATTCATTCCTGGCTGGCTATATGGCAAAACATTAACTTGTCAACATCTTGTCATGAACCTATAAAGTGCCTCATGCCTATCTTATATAGATATATAATATATAGACATCAATTCAACATTTCATAGAATATTAAACAATAATATATCTAAAGGCTACCTAACATAAAAACCTTAGCATAAATATATAAAGTGCATAGTGCCTATCTTCTATACATACATTTACCATTGTATATCATGTGTAAATTCTTCATGAATATCAAAAGTCATGAGAACATTTGGTAACAAACCACATAAAATGGGTATAGAAACCAAGCACAGATATTATTTCACCCAAATATAACGTGCTCAGTTATTGTTTACTTAGAGTGTTGAATGCTAAATATAGAAGCATCCACCATTGTTGCTAGTATTATAAACTGTCTATATACATCTACATTATGGTATCATAAAAACCAACATGAAACATAATGTAACAATCAATATGTGCATAAAAATATAAAAATATATATATATATATAGATATATTTAACCATATATAAATACATAAACTAAACTACATATAATATTAAAATCTAGTTGATATATTGTGCCACAAAGCTACGATGGTCACAAGAATCATTATCCCTTTAATGTCATCTTAAAACTCATCATCAAATATGTTAATTTATTAATCTGCCAACTTCTATAGTATAGCAGAGCTCCTACCTATCATCTGCATGGATCTGAAAGTATATCAACCAAAAAAGCATTCCCTATAAGATTCATCGTAATATTGGAGCCATAGGAACACACTGGTTTAACCCAGGTGGATGATGTGCTCTCATCTTTAGAATCCAGTTTAGTTCCTTTCGTTCAAGGATATTTGTCATCTCACCTCCATTGCTATCCTTTTCAAGCACTTGTAATATTCGGAACCTAAAACTATGTGATATATTTAGTTTTACATGCCTAGCCAATGCATTAGTTTCAATATTTTTCTTTATATCATATATATGATTGTAGATTCTTTTCCTAAATTCTCTTTTTGTAAGTCCTATGTAAAATGCTGTACACTTTTCACATGTTGCTAAATATATCACATTACATGTATTGCAAGAAGCACGAAAGAGAGGTCTGAATTCATAGTTCAAAGTTGGATGTATGAACTCTTGGACAATTGTGATAAATCGACACATATTGCATTTATTGCAAGCAAATGTTCCCATTGAAGCCAATTCTGGGGCTATACGCATCCCTTCCTTGTGTGTCTTGCAAAGCAACCTTTTCAAATTTTTATTGTTCCTATAGATGAATCTTGGTGTTTCTCCTATCAACTTCATTGTTTTCTCATCTATAGTTAATATCGGCCAATGTTGTTCAATGTTTTTTTTTTTTCAGCATTTTATTCTAGCAAATTTCCAAAATTATACAAGCAATGTTTAAAATATGTCCCTGTTTTTTGGGCTTTTGCCCCCCCCCAGTAAATGTTGGCTTTTTCCAGATTTCTTGTGCTGCAAAGTTCAGAGATACAGCTGAGTGTCGAGTACATTTTACAAGGAGCTGAGAGCTGCAGGGGAACTAAAGTTTAGTGCTGCTTATGCATAGTCTGCTTGTACTGTTTATAGCACAACAGGTAGTGTACCTGCTTTTGATGCAGAAGGCTGTGGGTTCTTCTCCCACAGTAGGTAGATGCATTGCTGATACTGTACTGTGTTGTAAAAGGGGGTGGATGCTGTAGTCCTTTTTGGCGAAGATTTCTAGTAGTAACTATGAACCTGTTTTCAGTCTGCCATCCATTCCCTATTGCAATATTACTAGCGTATCATTTTTTTTTTAATGCAACAAAGGCATTTTATTCCAACGGCAACAGGCACTTTATTTGTAGATGAAACATGAAGTGGTTTGCTAGCAGCAGCCTCTTCATTAGTTACAGATTTCTTTAATGTGGAATTATGTAGATGGATTTTACTAGTTCAGAGATTGTGCATATTTACTGATACTGGTGGACTGCAGAAGTTTGAGTAGACTTTTATGATGGAAATGTTCTGAATTGGGCTGTTTTGTCATTACTGGTGCATGCATTTTGTTTCTTTGTTTACTGGAAAAATGTTCAAAACAAATTTAAAACGCTCTCAAACAACTATACCGTATTGTACAAGGAATATAATTTAATACAATCAAGAAGGTGCATCAAAGAGCACGTGTATGTTTCATGTGCAAGGGGCCTAGGATTTGAAAACAGACCAAAGTTGATCTTTATCTGCCACTGGCAAAATGTATTTTCTTTGAATGTGGGTTTCAATGCTGTTTCAATGAATGTGAGTTTTAATGCCAAGTCTAGTTTCATTGTCAGACCGCATTGCTTTGTTTAGCGGACATTTATTGGTGTCCATGCTGCAAAATGCAAAAATAAAACTTTTCTGGCAAATCATTTAGGAATTAAGTCACTAAATAATGACAGACGTTAAGTTTCAGACGTCATAATCTTCAGAAAAATGCATGCTAAAACAAGACCTGTTATTCTATCAACTGTCTTAAGTTTATACACGATCAGTTTTTAGTAGTTTGTATGTTCCCCCAATATATTTGGCCTTGTCCAGATTTCCTGCATTAAGAGGTTGAGAGGTATGTGCAAATCGCTTTATAGAATTAGGAATATCCAAACCTCTCAACTGTCCCCAATTTTGGCTCAAAATGTTGCTCTCCCCCTAATAATCTCTCTGCAAAACAGCAATTTTGGAAGAAAACATGGAGTGTTTACAATTATAAATAACTGTAATGACTGGAGTTATACATTACTTTTATTTCAGAAATGCATGTAGATTCTCTAATTTTATCAGCTGCCCAAGTTAACAGTGCTCATATTAAAATGGTGTCCCTTCTTTGACAGGTTCCCAGCTGTATTGTCTGGCAATTTCATATTTTTGAATCACATTTTTGGTCCGTTTTTCATAAAATTGCGGTTTTCTGACAAATTAGAAAATAATGGCAGACATTTGAGTTTCAGATTTCATACCTTTCAGAAAATTCGTACTAATGCAAGACCTACTACTATTCTATTACCTTTCTAAGTTTATAAGAGTAATATTTAAAAAACAAATGTCCTTATTTTTGGACCTTTGCCTCAGTTTTATTTATGGGTTTGTTGCTTTAAGAGGTTGAGAGGGTGTGTGTGTGTGTGTGTGTGTGTGTGTGTGTGTGTGTGTGTGTGTGGTAGGTAGGTAGCACATACCTCTCAACTTCCCAAACTTTGCAGAATGTCCAGATTTTTTCCCCATATTTTGTCTGTTCCTCAAATTTTGTGATTTTCTAGAAAATCACTGAAGGCTGAAGTAGCTAAATAAATAATGAGATATGCGAGTTTCAGACTTCATGTCCTTTAGAAAAATTCATACTAGCACAAATCCTGTTATTCTAGCAACTTTCTACGTTCACGAGAGCATTATTTAATATCTGTCCCTGTTTATTTTAGGCTTTGTCCATATTTCTTGCACTAAGAGGTAGGTAGGGGTATGTGTGTGAATGAAACACCATAGTTAGGGGTAGCAGGTGGTTAGTAAATTTACTCAAGCTCAAAACCTGTACCTTAGTTACAGAAAACAAAAGCATAAATCCTCTATCCCAACTACCATGCTGCATTTTTCAAAGAACTGATTTTCAGGTTCATTTTCAATTCAAGGAACTGAGTTTGAGTGAATCTATATTATATTACTGAAGAAGCATTACAGCAAATGCCTCTTCATCGACACAAAGAGCGAACAGTGCATTATGAGAAGAAACGTAGCTTGGCTGGGGAGGGGGGGGGGGTAGCAGTTTGAGAGCTGAGAGTACAAATTTGAAAATCCTAGCTACACCCCTGACTGCTTCTATTAAAGTTGTCAAATGTTTGCCTCTCCTTCACAAAACCACACTGATCCATATCAATTTTGGTAAAACCTCTACCATTCTTTTGGTCAGTATAGACAAAACACATTATATTGTACAGCACCTTGTTATTGTGCTCAGTTTTAAACTGCGATTATAAAGTAACCAAAACAAAAAAATAAAGACCACCACACCCAAGAGAGGGTCTTAGAGATAAAATTCCAACTTTATTACGACCATAAAATACAACATTAAGCACTTTCATCCCTGCAAACTGGGGACTTCATCAGAATACAATTCTCCTACTTTCTAAAACAAATATCCCCTCCATTACATACCACTGCTTATACTATGAGAACATTTTATTTAAAATATTTTCACCGGTTTACTTTTTCAAATCGGTTGCGAAAATACTTGCATGCAAGCAAAAAAGATCTTCATGCATCTATAACCTACCACCCCTTTTCCTTCAACAAAGACAATAGAAATGGCACAATTTAACCTAGGGGGAACATGGCCGCTAATCTAAGCTGCCACTGTACCCCTCTCTTGCTTAATACATTTTTCCAATCACTTCCTCCGGGATTTATATTAATTCGTTCTAAAAATTCCAAAAGTAAATTTCTTAAACCCATTGCATTCAAGGGAATGTTTAAATAAAGCAGGTAAAATATTAAATAGTGTGGTCTCATATTATAAGCAGTTTTTATTTAACTTCTTCACATTTCATAACAGTTTCTTAAACTTTTTCCACTGGCTATTTTAAAATTCTTTACATGGAGATTTAATACAGTGTTGTGCAATTCAATTGGTTAATGATCTAACCAGTGGTGTGTAATGGAGGGATATTTAAATTGTTTTAGAAAATAGAAGAAATGTATTGTGATTAAGTCCCCGGTTTATAGGGACAAAAGTGCTTAATATTGTGTTTATTGGCTGTAATAAAGGTAGAATTTTACCTCTAAGACCCTCTTTTGGGTGTGTTCTTTATTTTTTCATTACAGTTTAAAATTGAAACCACTCTCTCTCAGGGTAGATCTGATAGGTCTTTATCCTGATGGGGTAATACAGCCACCACACCATTTTTCCAAGAAGATGGTGCTTACCCTCCTTTTAAAAATATTATTAGACAACATCTTCCAGAACTTTAGTGCAGCCTTCTCTTCTTCCTTCCAAATTTCCACAGAAATAAAGTGACGAGGATAAAACCACCAACATAAAAATTTCAACAAAGCACAAATTAAAAAGACATGCTGCTAAATGCTAGGAGTCTAAACATGAAACCGTCTCATTGTAAGCATTCTTAATCCTGGAAAATGCTGAGATCTGCGCAGTCACAGAAACTTGTTTCAAAGCTGCGGAGAGCACCCCAACCATACTTGGTTACTCATCCTTACATTCAGACCCCAAACTGTGGGATGTAAAGCCAATGGATGTGGGGTTTCAATATATATTAAAGACATACACACCTCCAGGCTGGTCAAACAGTATGACACACAGGAGACACTCCAGGTGCAGTTAACCATTGACAAGACCCCTATACAAATCATAGCTAGCTACTGGCCCCCAAATCTGACTCAAGATGCCCAAACTGCCTATCTGGACCTCTTCAAATCTATCAAGATTCAACTCTTTACCCTGATCCTGGGTGACTAACTACCCAAACAGACTGGAAGAACTACTCATGCCAGAACACAAATGCCCAGAGATTCCTCGATTTTGTCAATGCAAATGCTTTGGAACAGTTAGTCGATACCCCCACAAGAGGTGATATCTTGGATTTGCTATTAACCAACATGAGTAGTCATTTCAGCATCCCTGCAGTATCATCCTCCCTTGTAAGATCCAACTATAAAGCAGTCATGTTCAAAGTCACCATCTCCCCCAACCAAAACAAACAAAAAACACTTCTCCAAAGCCGATTTCATCATCCCTCAGGTGGCTGTAAACAGCTTTACACCCCCCCCCCCCACCCAGGAACTGGCACCAGTATCTAAACCTATACCAAAATTATTACACACACATTTATATAGATGCATGGAATCGGGAATACCAGACAGGACTAAACTATCCTCCGCAAAGAGAGTAAACCTGTCTGGTGGACATTTGCAATAAATAAACTCTAACAAAGGAAAAAAAAACTTGCTGTCCTGGACCAAGGAGCAGCAGGTGCTCAATTGGAAGCAATCTCTCCTTAAACTAAACTAAACAAGCAAACAGCACTGGTGAAATCCTCCAAAGCAAAAAACCGAGTCCAAATTGGCCACATCTACTAAAGACAATCATAAGGCCTTCTTCACATACATCCGTAATCTCAAAGGTAGCACCCAGATCTGTTCAGAACTGGTCAAGGACATCACATATACAAATGCCGTAGATATAGCAAACTTGCTGGCTGACAGATTCAGCAAAGATTTCATCCCTCTGACCCCCCCCCCCCACCATCAGTAAATGAGGACATTAGACTACCTGCCCCCTTCCCGTTATATGTAGGAATCAGATCATCACTGCTCGCTCAAAGGCAAAAAATACAGCCTCCATGGGACCTGACAACATCCCAGGCTGCAGCCTGCATGAACTCAGACAGGATCTTGCAGCATCATTAGGCTGCTCTATTCAACCAAAGCCCAAGTACCAGCTTTGTCCTACCTGTGTGGAGGACAGCCACTGTCATTCCTTTACACAAAAGTAAGGTGTCCACCGATCCAGGAAATTATAGACCCATCAGCCTATCTAGCCTGATCTGCAAGGCCATGGAACGGATTATTATGGACCTCACTAACAAGGACATTGTGTGGAATAGAGTGTTTGGAGGTTGCCAGTTTGGCTTCAAGGAGAGGTCATGTCTGGTAAATGTGGTCGACTTTTTTGAGACAGTCATGGACGAGGTGAAGGTAGTGGAAACTGCCTACCGTGACCTGGCCAAAGCCTTCGACACTATTCCCCATTCAGGTATAATAGATACTCTCAACTAGGCATTAATCCATGTGTTACCAGATGGGTAGCTAACTAGCTCACTGACAGAACCCACCTAGTCAACGTAGGGGAAGCCTCCTCAACCAGTAGACCTGTACAGAGTGGTGTACCCCAGGGTTTGGTCTTGGGGCCTCTGGTATTTGGGACATACATTTCTGAGGTGCAGGCCAAAACCAGTGGGCTATGGCTGACCAAGTCTGCAGATGACTGCAAGCTGGGCGCAGTCATCAATTCACCTAGTGACATGGACATCCTCCAAGAGGGTCTCACCCAAACAAATGACTGGTGCCAGAAACATAGCCTTAAGCTGAATACAAAAAAATGCATCATCAACCCCTTTGAGGAGAGTGACGTTCCCACAAATTATCACATTAATAATGCCCTAAGCACGCAGTCAGTCATGAGAGAATTGGGCACTCAAATTGATAGCAACCCGACTTTTGACCACCATGTTGCTTCCATTGTACGGAAAGCTTTCTACATGGCCCACCTCATAAGTAAGGGCATCTCATCCAGGGTCAAGGTCATAACATCCCTGTATTCTTCCCTTATAAGGCCCATTATTGAGAGTACAAAGCTCCATTCGGCATGTACCTCGCAAAACACATGCAGCAGCTGGAGAGACCAGAGAGGTTCTTCCTCACCAGGAGAATCCTGGCTACCATACACAGGCTAAAAGACCTATCCCTCTACTCTGTTTCATACAGACTCCTCAGGAGGTGACCTCTGTCTGCAATACAATTCAATCTCAGACCCCACCTCAATGGGACTACTGCATATCCGCAAGTCAAGCTCTACTCTAGTAACCCACAAACGCAGCCTCAACCTGGTCTGTGACATCAACAGGACTTGTTGGCAGGACAGATGCGTGTCCTAGAGACTCCCTCTCCATGACAAGCAGTGTACCTCCTTACCCCTTTTTTTAAGCGCAACCTGGATAACTGGATGGGAAATAGAAAATACATCCCTGGGATTCTACCAGTGTCCCTGCTGGTCAAAGGCATCAGGTGCCGATCTATACACGAGTTAAACTAATGGCTAGGCTTATAAGAGAGCCCCAGGGCCAACAGCCTAGTAACTTCCTATGATCCTGTGTTCCTGGGGACTTCCATGCAGATTCATTATATATATGTCACAGTTTTTAAATCTCCACTTCTCCTACCTTAACTATTAGTGGTCTTGCCTAATCTTCCTCAAATCTTGATGCAATTAAGCCTTCCATAAATATTTCCATTTATGCTGTTTTTTTGGATTACATACTCTTCTACTTTATACAAAAATGTTGATAACATTTCTGAAATTTCTCTTTTACACCTGTACAGGACCTCTAGCCATTTTTCTGATCATAAAGGCTCCCCAAGTTTGACAGCAACCTTTTTTTTTACTTTCATTTGCCCAAAATCTCTGTGCTAAAAGGTTTTTGTGCTCTTGAATTATCAAATAATAGTTGAGAATTCTAAAACTCATGCATACCTGACTAGGCTACTATCCACCCAATTAAACTTAGCTCTGCCTATCTGTCACTACTCAAACTATTATATATACTTTTTTACCTATAAATACTGATTTCCTCCCAGACTACACTGTGCTCGTCTCCCTTTACATTTCCTACTGAAGAATATTAGTTTCTTCCTTTTATATTTTGTATATACTTAACCTGCCCTCTTGACTTTAATCTTTCTATTTATCTATGTTTTATAACTGCATATTGTATAGTACAAGCATTCTTGCACTACAAGTTTTTTGTTTATCCTCACAGAACACTATGTTTTAACCTGTAATATTTTATTTTTTTTATATAATTAATGCTGCTATTTAGTCATCTTTTCCTGTTTTTTTTTGCGGATTTACCGGAAATCTGCTTGTTTAATATGAATATTTTTAGTTAGTCTTATTTTGTATATTGATTAATAAGTTTTTCATTTATCTGTAGTGGAGCTCATCTCCCTGGGCCTCTACTGAAAATGGACATGTATCCAGTGTGACTAGCCCGGTCAACAAATGTAAAATAAAATTAAATAAATATCAAAATACTGCCTTTTCTCTGCAGTTGTTCTCTGCAATACTTTAAGCTTTGTCAGCCCCTCTAAAAATTCCTATTACTTCTTAGCCATCTCTCTCAATTCTACCCTCTTTCAACCCTATTTTCATTTTATCCCACTCACTAGCTATTCCTTCTAGAGAAATTTTCCTTAATACCTCTCGAATAATGTCGACAACTCATTCCTTAAAGTCCTCTCTTTTTAAACAGAAAGGTGAGAAAGCACCAGAGTATTTCATTACTCCTCATTTTTAACTTGCATGTCCTGAAATAGTTACTGGATCAAAGCTTTCAATTAAATGCACATATTCTTGAGAAACACGGTTTATATCCAGTCTATCCTGGTTACTGTACTTTAGAGAATATGTAAACTGTCAAGTTTCTATTACTGAATTCATATTTTTCATACCAAATACTGTCAGAATTTACTTTAGAAATACACTCTCGTTCTACTTTCCCTTTTGGGTCTCCTTGACACATGCTTACTACTGCACATAAAGACCAATTCCCCACCTACAAGTAATATTCCCTGCTGAAAGTGGCTGATTTCTTATAAAAAACGTTCCACAATAGCAGTTTTTGGTGGAATACAAGTACATGCCAGCATAATCCTCCTCTTGCCAATAGCCCCTTCCTCCAACATAGCTACCATTGTCATTTTTCACCATCCCTGCTGGAGCCCCTCTGGCAATCTGTATTACAACCTTCCTTTGTCCCAAATATTCTGATGATTATCCACCATGTGATCCTTTGTCAAACCTACATGCTCATTTCTTTCCAAATGTTTCTCCTGCATTTACACTTTGCATTTCATAATGTAATTACATACCATTCCTTTTTGTCTATACCTGTAAGGCCATTTACATTCCAAAGTTAGTATGAACAGAATACCCATCACGATAAAACTACTGTTCCCACTTATACATGACAGTTTTTTGTATTACATGTCCCCTCTGGCTGGCTGATATTTTTATACACTTGTTTCTTCTCTCCATTTGAAAATATGTCACATTTCTCAACACTTTTTCCTTTAATGATAATCCGCAAGAAAAAGAAAAAAATGTAATTAGTTATTTTTTTCAGAACACCCCATTATCTATTAACTTAGAACACAAACAAAACTATGCACATTTCCAATAATGAAGTTTAATCCTCCGCATAGGAATAGCAGCCCCAGATAGACATCTGCATCCAGAGACATAAATAACAAAAATTAAGGTTAACATTTGTTTACCGGGAAAGTCCAACCAGGACAGAGCCCATTTTCAGTGGTGGCCCGGGGAGAAACGCTCCAGATACGTCTTTGTAATATGGGAGGAAACCGGAGCACCCTAAAGAAACACATGCAAATACAAGGACAGGCAGACTCCACACCGAAGGCACCCCAGTCAAGAATCGAACTGGAAAACCTCTTGCTGTGAGGAGACCATACTAGTCACTGCATCACTGCCCCACTCAATCTAAAAATTAGTTACCCATGCTGAAGTGGATGTTATGGCCTATATTTCCACTTAAGACTGCTGCCTGTTCTTTTTTTACCTCTATTCCCTGCCCAAATGTGAAAAACAGCTTGTATGTTATCAAAAATATTAACTTTTAGCCCTAAGAAAACGTGCACTGACTACTAATTATAAATAAATTCTGAACTGTTCTACGAAATGCATTAAGGTATTAAGGCTGCTGGGGAGGACACAATATCTTATTCACTTCCTGTAATTTCCCTAAAAAGGCAACAAAAGCCCATAACAATAACATTAAATGCTGTGACTTGTGTCAAGTATTTAGAGGTCAAAGACCTTGTCTTTGTATTCATAAATATTGTACCTCACTGTTTTTGGTAGTAAACCATTTGTTGGGGGAAGAGTAACTGCATTCCACTGAAGTACCCAATTAGCTTGAAAGGAGGCTACAGACAGCTGGAGAAACTGAAATGAGGGGAGGGCAAAAGTCACTGCAATACTGCCTGTTGTGGTTACATTTAAAAAAGTTTGTCAACAGCAATCTAGCATCTTGTGTTACAGTCCATTACCAGGACTTTTCTTGCGGCAGTTTCACGGATTTGTTTTCCTGGTACCTATTCCACTGTGGGCTCACCTGCCCTGTTCAGCCCTCACTACACTCTGGCTTCAATCTGCTCCCCTACCCTACCCCCAAACCCCAATTACCACCACATCTACACTTATACCTCACTTACTCCAGTTCCTCTATTCATCCTAACTGCACTATCCAATAAAAAGAAAGTCCTGTACTCACCATAACGTTCCATCAGAGTAGTTCTACTTCATTTGTCTTCAACCTGTGGGTACTGGATCCGAGATGGCAAATTCACTAGCATCTGCGCAGAGCTCCAAGCTCCTTCCCTTACCCATAATACATCTCCACTACCTTCCAAACACCAGATAGAGTTTGCTGACCCTTATAAAGAGAACCCGACCTGAAGAATACTTTATGACCTAAAACTGCAGCCAACAGGCTGTTCATATAAGGTCAGGGGGAAGGAGGGAGGAACGGTTGAAGACAAATGAAGTAGCACTCAGATGGAACGTTATGGTGAGTACATTATTTCTTTATCTGAAGTAGTTTACTTCATTTGGTCTTCAACCTGTGGGATAGAGTCCCAGCTACTAAACTCCTGGGTGGCCCTCATGGAAGGATATTCCAGAGCACCGCGGAACCAAAGGATGTTCTCCTTCCAGAAGTCAAATCCAATTTGTAGTGAGAAAAGGTACGAGATGAGGACTAAGTAGCTGTAGAACAAATATCATCCAATGGGACTCTAGATCAAAAGGTCGCAGAAGCAGACCTTGATCTAGTGGAAAGAACTTTCACCTGACCCGGAGGAGACATGCTTTTATCCTTACAGAGCTGAAGGATTCACAAGGAAATCCACCTAGCAATAGTGACCCTAGAGATAGGTTTACCCAAAAAATGGTTTAGAGAGGGACACAAACAACCTACTCAGCACAGATCCTCATGGTGGCCAGCAGAGTAATCCAAGCTTCAGAGAGCTAAAAAAGCGACTTTACCTGATTTAAGTATATTTTTTTGTGGCTTTCCACTTCTATTTATCTAGCAACTGTATTTCGCCTGCTTGCTGATACATTGTTATTGTTTATTCTGCATTTATTCTGTTATTGCACTTGTTTCTCAGTTTGTTACTTTTAAAATCTGTAACTGTTGCAAATTGTTTGTGTAGGCTGTGATAGCCGATTTATAGCATTTATAAGTGTTTACTGTATCTGTTTCTGCTTGTTTTCTGAAAAAAAAAAAAAAAAAAAAATCTCTCTTGTTTTCCCGCCTTACTGAGCTAGAATAGTCCAGTTTCAGAGCTTGCTGATCCCTGGACTTTGTTTGCAGTTCCTGTTACTGATTCTTTACCTAATTTGGAAGAGAGGAAGTTCCCTTGCTTACCAGTGGGAAGCATTGAGCTGCCTGTTGGTCCAGTTTTCTGAGGTTTCAGCCAGCAACTTGTAGTTTATTGGTCGTTTTGGGCCAGTTCCTAGCTTCTTTCAGCCCCCCCCCCCCCATTTCTCGGACACCCACATCCCCCGGAATCTCTTTTTAAAGTTTTTTGTCTATTCCTTCTAGCATGTCGAGGGATCAGTTGCTAGTATCCTCTCCTGCTCAGCTGGTGAACCTGGGAATATTGAGGCAATGTTACAATTGCCTCATGTACACAGACAACCCTCTCCTCCTCCCACAAACCACAAATACATGCGAGAGATGCAACTATACGGCCAAACTGGAGGCTGAGCTCTCTCAACTTAGGACTGGCAAGACCAGACAGGAGGAGAAGGTTACCACACACACTATAGACCCAGTCTCACATAGTACCATCACAACCTCAAATCATACACATAAACACACAAAGACATACTCGGAGGCGCCGATCAGAAATCTACCAAAACAGCAGAGGCCACCAAAGCAGACACCCAAACAACCACCACCTCAGAACACAACACCTGCAACACATAGACCTCACAGTCAGGGTGTCAAACAGTCACAGCCCTTAAGGCCAAACACAATGCCAGACACACTAGTCATTGGTGACTCCATAGTCAGACACACTGACGTCCCGCTCACCAGACTGAGTAAGGAGAGAGTTACAGTAAGCTGCCTGTCGGGCGCTAGAATCCGCCACATAACGCAAGCACTCAGGTCTCTCAACAGCAGGTACAAATACGACTCCGTCATTGTCCACGCTGGTGTAAATGACCTGAGACGTACCTCCTTGGACTACATGAAAAGAGACATTGAGGAGCTCTCGGATTATGTAGCCCAGGCAGGTATGACCCTGACCTTGAGCAGTATCCTACCTTCACCAAGAATGATGCCACAATACAGAGATAAGATGATCAGCTTTAACAATTGGCTTAAACTCTGGTGTCATTCAAAGGGGATCCAATGTCTGCCTGGGATGACATGCTGGACAAGCCACGCTGCTTCGCAAGGGACGGCTTGCACCTGTCACCCCTGGGATTCCGGATATTGTCAAAGGCTCTTGCCACCCCCATAGTGCCTTTTTTAGGCAAGGCTCAAATTCTAAACCTACCACCCTAGAACACAAAAAAGAAAAAAAACTAAGGGTAATGCTGCTCAATGCCAGAAATCTAAATCTCAAAATGCACGCACTCGAGGCCCTTCTCAGTATGGAGAACATCGATGTCTGTGCTGTGACAGAAACCTGGTTCAAGGCTCCTGAGAGCACCCTAGCACTAACAGGTTTTACCTCATACCATGCGTTCCGGCCCCAAAATCCAGACAATACCAAGAAAGGAGGGGGGGTATCCATATTCATCAAGGACACCCACACCTCAAGACTGGTGGCAATGCACGATGCATCGGAGACCATCCAGGTGCAATTAACCATAGGCAAGACTGCTCTGCAAATTGTAGCATGTTACAGGCCACCCTCACAAACTCAGGAACCTCACATGGCTTTCCTGAAAACACTGGCGGGGATAAATGTATCTCCAAACACCATCATACTAGGTGATTTCAATTACCCTAATATAGACTGGGAACACTACTCAAGCCCAAACACCCTAGCCCAAAAGTTCCTGGAATTCATAAACTCAAATGCCATGGAACAACTAGTCACCATCCCCACAAGAGGAGAAAACATACTTTATCTCATCATCACGAACATGGGAGCACAATGTTCAACACCGGAAGTATACCCCTCACTGGTGAGATCAGATCACAAACTAATCTTGCTGGAGGTCCTCATCCCACCCCACCTGCAATAAAAAGACCACAGTAAAAACTTCGAAAGCCGACTTCACACTTCTAAAGACTAGTGTGGTCTCCTTTAAGGCCCCCGAGCCAGCGGAAAACAGTACTCAAGCCGCTGAATCACTTACAAATGCCTTCTACCAGCACCTGCAGGACTGCATGGATAAGGCAATCCCAAGCAAAACAAAGACTCTTTGTACCAAGGGCAAGCGTCCAGTCTGGTGGACCCCAGCCATAAACAAACTCTACAACAAAAGGAGGAAGCTACTACAAGATAGAGCAAAATCCTTAAAAGGTAAGACACCTTTGATCACTATAAGTAAAAAGCTAAGAGCTCTCATAAAATCATCCAAAGCAAATTGAGAGAAAAATAGCTAAAGACTCAAAAGACAATCATAAGGCCTTCTTTAGCTATGTTAGAAACCTGGGAGGAAACTCCCAGATATGCTCAGAACTAGTTCAAAATGATGTGAAGATTACTGATCCTACAGACATTGCCAACATACTGGCTGACAGGTTCAGTGCAAACTTCTCCCCCCCCTCCCCCCCAAAAGGAGAGATATCTATACCAAATGGTTGCAGCCCCCCAAACATCTCAAACGCCCAAGTGAGAACTGCTCTCTCCAAAGCAAAAAACACAGCATCCATGGAACCTGATGGCGTCCCAGGCTGTGTGCTCCACGAACTCAACGAGGAATTAAACCCACAGCTAGGACAGCCGTTTAATCATAGTCTCACCTCTGGATACGTACCCAGGGAGTGGCGCACTGCGACTGTGGTCCCACTTCACAAAGGCGGTGCCTCCACAGACCCTGGAAATTACCGGCCCATTAGCTTGACAAGCCTTATCTGCAAAGCTATGGAGAGGATCATAATGGACCTCATAAATAAAGACATAGGGAATTTGCAGACTTTGGATCCAACCCAGTTTGGCTTTGTCAAAGGCAGATCATGCCTTTTAAACTTGGTTGACTTCTTCGAAACAGTCACCAAAGCCATTGATGAGGGAAAGGCAGTCCATACAGCCTACCTCGATCTGGCGAAGGCCTTCGACACAATACCCCACTCGGGTATCATTGAAAAACTCATCAGCTTAAATGTTAACCCATATATCACAAGATGGGTTGCAAACTGGCTGAGTGACAGAACCCACAGGGTCAGAGTTGCTGGCGCCATGTCAGACTCAAAGCCCGTCACAAGTGGTGTCCCACAGGGCTCAGTCCTGGGCCCACTCTTGTTTGGCATCTACTTTTCTGAAGTACAAGCAAACACAGGAGGGTTAAGGCTGACAAAGTTTGCAGATGACTGCAAACTGGGCGCCGTAGTCGAAAACACATCTGACAGATATCCTTCAGAAGGGTCTCACAGAAACGGATGATTGGTGCCAGAGCCATGGCCTAAAGTTAAATGCCAAAAAATGCATAGTCATACCCTTCGGGAAAAACAAGGTTACCCCTAGCTACCATATAGGTGGTAATCCTCTGAGCACAGAAGAAGTTATCAGGGACCTGGGGACCCAGGTTGACAGTAGCCTGTCATTTGACACCCATGCAGCTAAAGTAGTTAGGAAGACCTTCTACATTGCCCACCTTATCATGAAGGGATTCACATCTAGATCAAGGGAGGTCATAGTCTCCCTATACTCATCACTCATCAGACCAATGATTGAGTACAATGCCCCATTCGGAATGTATCTGACCCGACACTTGCAGCAGCTGGAGAGGCCACAAAAGTTCCTCACCAAAAGGATAAAGGGTCTCAAAAATCTGTCCTATGCTGCCCGACTGAAAGAACTCCAGCTCTATTCAGTCGCTTACCGCTTGCTCAGAGGTGACCTTTGCCTGACATACAAGGCCATGTCTAACCCAGATTTGATGAATATGCTTCACCTCAAAAAATCTAGATCCGTCAGAGCCACAAGGGCGGGAGACTTAAACCTCGACTCGGCTATTAACAGGACGTGCTGGAGGGATAGATTCATCACCCAAAGACTCACTATTCTGTGGAACAAAATCCCGGTATATGTGAGGCAGAGCACCTCGCTGGCCTTGTTCAAGAGAAATCTTGACCAATGGATGGGAGATCGCAGATATACTCCAGGGATTACCTCAGTGTCACTGCTAGACAGAGGCACAGCAAAATAATGGGTATAGTTCCCCATACAAAAGGGGTGGCGTAAGCCACAAAACTATGGGCTAGGCTTATAAATGCCCTCGGGCAGATAGCCTAGTATGAACCTATGAACTGATCAGATTTACGAAAGTTTTAGTCCTGTGTAAATAAAATCGTAACTGTCTATGAACATCCAACAAGTGGAGTTTGTGCTCAATTTTCTTAGCAAAATTTGGGAAGAAAACAGGTAAGTTAATGGTCTGATTGATGTTCACTTGTGATGCATACTTAGGAAGAAATGGATTGGTCCGAAGGGAAACCCTACCTGTATGGAAGGTCATATATGCAACTTTAATGGACAAAGCTTGCAGTTCTGAAACCCTTTTAGCAGATGTGACTGCTACCAGGAATGCTGTTTTCCAAGACAAAAGAAAAAAAAAAAAAAAACAACAGTCTGGAAGAGGCCAGGGAGGCAGAATTCTCACCCACGTGAAAAAGAGATGGCAGCTAACTGAACTTTGATGGTAGAAGAGCTTGCCCCTTGTTGAAAAATATTGGCTAGGAAGTAGAGAATGGCAGAAATAGGAGCTGTAAAAAGGATCCAAATTCCTTTGAGAAGCCAAAAGGAAAAACGTTTCCATTTGCTGCGGTAAATCTTCCTGGTGGAAGACTTACGAGTTGCCACCAGAATAGACTTGACTGAAGACGATAATCCAGGAGCCCTAGCAATCATGGGAACTGGAGCAGCCAAGCAGTTTGCTTCAAACTGTCCAGGTTCGGATGAAGGTAAGGTATGTCGAGTAGAGGGGGAGAGGAATTGATTATTTCTGTACAGTAGGCAGAGTTTTATATGGGTTTTCTTGATGTTAAAATTCGATACCCATATCCAAGTGTTAGATTGTGACCCCTAGGAGTTTAGCACCGGGAACGGTGTTAATGATGTTAAGGCAAGAAATTTGAAATTAATTTTTTTCGTTGGTGGTGGATTTTGAGTGGGTGAAAAGAAGAATCTTAGTTTTGTTAGCGTTAAGTGAGAGGTGATTTTGGTGCATCCATTTTTCAGTGGTTGTGAAGGCGGTACGAGTTAGAGACTGGAGTTCTTTAAAGTTGGAAGTAGAGCAGATCAAAGCGGAATTGTCTGCATATTGGACAATTTTGGTATTGGGAATAGCTTTTGTGGAAATCATTAACGAAGATGTTAAATAGCAGAGGTCCAAGTATGGAGCCTTGGGGAACTCCTGTGGGGATAGGAAAGAAGCTGGAGAAGGCTTGGCCCCATTTCACGGCTTGGGACCAGTCAGAAAGGTAGCTGGAAAACCAGGATAGAGTTTAAGGGGAGATATTGAGGTTAGATAGATGGGAGTGGGAGATGGTATTGAATGCTTTAGATAGTTTCATCTGTTCTCTTAGATCTAAGTTACCTGTTCTGTTAGATCTAAGTTACCAGAGTCTCCAACTGAATTGACAGAGTGTAAAAAGGAGAGAAGGGCTATGTTGGCATTATGTCCAGGGCAGAAACAGTGTTGGGTAGGAGACAGCAGCTGGTGTTCAGTTAGGAACAGCATGAGCTGCAGGTGAATGCATTTTTCAAGACTTTTTGAGACAGGAGAGAGGATGGCTATGGGGCGGAAGTTGGAGAAGTTACAGTTTTTACCACCTTTGTGGAGTGTAAGAATAAAAGCAGAGCGCCATAGTTGGTACATAGGACTCGAGAAGAGATCTATTTATCAGGATGCCAATAGGGAGAGCAATACTGTCAGAGGCAATTTTTAAGGAGGAGGAGGGGATGTTGTCAGGGGCATTGGTGCAAGGTTCGAGTTTGGAGAGAAGTTTTTTTTTTTATATAGAGTGGGTGGATACAGGTTTAAGTTCAAAGATAGGGGGAGACGGAGGTGAGGATGTGGAAACTTGGGCAGAGGGGGGTGGGGGGAAGGTTTTTGTTAGCTCCGCAATAGAAGAGGTGAAGAAGGTGTTGAATAGTTTGGCAATTTCTTGGTCAGATTTGCTATTATTAGGGCAGGGGTTGTTTGTAGTACCAGGCTTAAGAAGAGAGTTAACAGAATTCCAGAATTGTTTGGGGTTTTTTGCATGATCTATTTGTAAATGGTTGTAGTGAGACTATCTGTTGTGACATGTTTTTTGGCTAGGTTTCGTAACTGTTTGTATTTAAGTAAGTACTCAGGTAGTTTGTGATGGAGATAGCTTTTCCAAGATCTCTTTTTTGCATAATTTTCTTGGATTCTTTAGTAAGCCAAGGGGCAGTCTTGGCTTTGACTCTTAGTTTGGATGGGAGCCAAGGAGTTTAGGACAGTAAGGAATTTGGAGTTGAAGAAATCAACAGCTTCGTCTAGGGGTAGGGTTTTTAGTGGGTTCCAGTTAGTGATTTTGAGGGAGTCAGAGAAGGTGGAGGGGTTAAAGTTGATTAAGTTGCGAGTGTGTAAGTGTTTGTGGGAAAAGGAGGAAGAGGATGTTGTTCTATGGGTGAAGGCAGGGAGGTGGTCTCCCAGAGGGTCTGGAATGACATCAGATGTTGTGGTTCTATTAGGATGAGACACCAGGATCCAGTCTAGGATGGAGCCTGTGAGGTTAGTTTTGTTGAGCCTAGTGGTAGTTAATAAATTGCATGAAATTGAAAAGATTGATTGATTAGGTGGGATTATGGTCACCAATTTTTTTGCTAGGTTAATATTTACATCTCCCATAATGTAAGTTTCATGTTTAATATCTGAGGAGGACCAAGAGAGGAGGTCTTCCGAGGTATTGGTGTTGTTACCAAGAGGAATGTAAAGGGAAATTATGCAGATACTTTTATGGTCATTTAATTTTAGAAGGCCGGTTACTAGTTCAGCATTATGAAAGGAAGGGATGGGATTTGGGAAGGGAGTGATGGATACGTGATTGGCGTAGATTAGTGCTACACCACCACCTCTTATTTATGCGGTCAGATCGGAGGGATTAAAATCCGGGAAGAAGGAATTCAGTGTCAGTTGTGTGGTTTTAACCAAGTTTCAGAGATGGCTACAATATCAGGTGAATTATGGTTTAGCCAGGCATGAAAGAGGGTGATTTTATTAGTTAAGCTTTGGGCATTGATGGTGAGGAATTTGAGGTCTTTACAATTTGGCTTGATGTTGAAGTTATGGTCATTTGTTTGAGAAATGCTTGGTCCAGGGTTGGGATGAATGTTGCCTGCCAAGCAGTGGAAAGAGAGAAGGTAAGTTTGTTAGGCTTTAGTTTGTTAGGGAAAGGATGGTAGGGGGTGGGTATAGGTTTGTAGTATTTATTTGGGATTTGGAAGAGGATGGTAGGGGGTGGGTTTAGGTTTGTAGTATTTGGGATTTGGAAGAATTTTAAATGTTAATAGAAAGGCGGGGTGAAATGGAGTTTGAGAGGCTTGAGAGTTTGCTTTTTTTAAAAGTTGTGATTGCAGCGGTTTCAGCACTTTCTGGCCTAGTCAGACTTCCCTGGTAAACAAATGTCAAACAAAATATTTTCACTTAGCTTCTCACTGTGCCTTTAAAGTTGCATTTTCCTCAAAGAATGCTCAAAACACTAATTGCTTGCACTTGCTTAGTCTCCATGTAAAAGTAGGTCGGTGAGAAAAACAGATAACCTGTTGGTGGCATGAAGGAATCTTTGTAAATTTCCAAAACAAAATGTAGAGAAATTCCCATGCCTTCAGCTGCAGACTGACACCCACCAACAATATTTTCTAATGGGAGAAAAAAAAAAAACAAAGCTAATATCTTTGCAAATACAATAAGCTTAGCATTTTTCAGTGGCTTTCATCATTTTGTTCCTCCTCTCGTTTTTTGGAGATTCCCCTAATTCTGCAATACTTTAACCTTTGTCAGCCCCTCCAAGTAATTTTCATTTTATCCCATTCACTAGCTAGAATTTGAGGATATTTGTCTTCTCTAATAACTCAGATTTTCACTACCCATTCCTCAAATTATTCTCTTTTTAGCAGATAAGCAAAAAAGCTCCAATGTCTTATTTTTACTTCATTACAACACATTTTTCTTAAGTTTTTACTGGTGCATTACTGGAAATATATTTATTGGAAGTACTTTTGAATTGTTCAATTAAATGCACAAGTTCCTGTGAAATAAAATGTCTATCTAATCTAGCCCAGATATTGTACCGTGGGGAACCTCAATTTTGCCACAGTTCCTGTTGCTTAATTACATCTTTCATGCCAAATATTTTCATAATTCCCTTCGGAAATTTACTCTCTTGCTAAACTGTCCCGTTCAGGTCCCCCTGACAATGCTTACTATTGTAAATCAAATTCCAGTCCACACCTATAAATATTTGCTGCTAAAAGCGGATTATTTCTCCCCAAAATTAAATTTTCTAAGTTCCATAACAGCAGTTTTTGGCCGAAAAAAATACATGCCATTGTAATCCATCTACCTTGTCAATACTACCACAAATCTACCATTTATCTTTTTCCCGCCATCTATCCCCATTGTTATTATTGGTTGTACAATTACCCTCTGAAGATCAGTTATGTAAATTCATTCAAATGTTTTATTGCACATTTCTTTGCTATGTTTTTTTTTCAATGTTATAATGCCTCTTACTATATTGTACTGTGGAGCTTTACCTACATATGCTTAACTGTTTTATTGAATCTTGCATTCAACTTCAATTTTTATAAATTCTTCTTGCTTACTTGTACTGTGGAGCTTTTTTCTTCAGGCCTCCACTGGAAAAGGGCTTTTGCTCAGAAGGACTATTGCAGTTAACAAATGTCAAATAAATAATAAAAAAGAAAGAAATATTGAAGCCCCTCTAGCAATTAGTATAAAATGACTCCCGTTTTCCTTGGTCCCTGACATTCTGCTGAAAATGCATTCTGAAATCCTCTTGGTCAAATTCACAAGCTCATTTCTTTCCAAATGCATCTCCTGCAGCATTTTATTTGCACTCCGCATTTCTTAATTCAATACTCTTTGCTTTTTATCTAAACCTTTAAGACCATTTATGTTTCAGAATAATATGGACAGTATAGCTAGCATAATAAACAGCTACTGCTGCCATCTATTATACATGACGTTTTTTGAATGTGTATTTACAGCTAGGTTACCTGCATATACAAAATGTTTGGCATACTGCTCTTTTTTTGTACAGTTGTTTCTTATCTCCATTTTAATCAGTCACATTTTTCAAGATTCTAATGAAAATCCTCAAAACAAAAAACTAAAATGAGAAACACTCCCATCCTCTCCTGAGTTTGTTGAAGTGTTAAAAATTCTATATAGTAATCCTTATACCACACTCTATAAACAGTAATTCTTCTAAAAGAATACCAATCAGAAATGGAACACGTCAGGGTTGTCCTCTGTCTCCTTTATTATTCAATATACATGTTGAACCTTTATTCCTATACATTAAACAGAAAATATACCACAATGCCCCACTAGTTTACGGAACAAAAATATCAATGGCAGTGTTTGCAGATTATCTGAATATTTATTGTACAACTCCACTCTCTGACACTAAAAAGATACTAAAAGCAATAGCGAACTTTTCAGAAGTTTCCAACTATAAAATTAATCTAAAAAAAACTAGCATTTTTCCCATTGAGAACTCCCAAACCCTTTTCACTGTTGCCTCTGGTGGGACAAATAATGTGTAAAGATAACAAATACTTGAGTATTGGCTTAGCTACGGATAAGGATTTTTATGTTACTAATATTAAAACAGTTTGGGATCAAATAGTATCTGATTTGGGGAGATGGAAGAATTTATGACTACCAGTATTATCAAAAAGTATCAATTATCAAAATGAATGTACTACCACGATTATTATATATTTTCAGATCTGCTCAGGTAGTAATTGCAAAAACATTTTTTAAACGAATTCACAAAGAATTAGCTAAATTTATCTGGGAGCCAAAGAAAACAAGGATTTCATATGAAAAATTAATGACCCCAAAACATAGAGGTGGATTGGAGTTACCAAAATTGGAGCAGGCTTCTTAGAATAAACTAGCACTAAATGGATACCTACCTGGGTAGTTCTGAACTATAAATATATTTTACATTTAAATATTAATCCTAAAGCCATACCCTTTTTACCTAAAGAAACTTTGAAACTGTATGGGATAATGGATCACATTAAATTATATGTAATATCTTTACAAACCTTATTTCAATCATTAGATCTTGCTCAATATACGATGGCTTATCAACCCTTTCATAGAAACCCTAACCTGAGACTAAATAAAAAACTAATTGATCTTAAAGAATTCCCATTAATAATCAAACTTTAATAGATATTTATATACTTCTCAAACTCTCGGCTAATCAGATAAGACAAGAATTAAATTTACCCAAAAATTATCTCGTTATTGTAAGACAAATTAGCGAACTTTCTATAAGTTACTTTAAAAATTTTAAACCCAGAGAAGAGAATATAAATTAAATGTTCGAATTTGTGGCAGGCTCTCCAACAAGATATTAAATTTATAACAGCAGCAAATAATCTAATAAAGGAGTTTAAATTCCAAGGTAAAATTCTTGTGTCAAAATATTGGAGAGAGAAAATGCCAGAAATAGAAGACAAGTCATATGATAAAAGAAATTGATTTGACTACAAAATCTATTTCTCTTCAAAAACTGATGTATACCCAGTTGATGATATGGAATAATGCGTATTATACACGCCTTAGCCTGCATAAATTTAATTCCAAAAATTCTCCAGTTTGTACATACTGCAAGGATCAATCTGCTGATCTTCTTCATATGTTCTGGAGTTGCAAATGCATATACAAACTTTGGAACTCACTAAAGATACAACTTCAAAAGATGGGTTACCAAAGCACAACATTGTCATGGAAATGTATGATTTTGCATATTCCCCCAAAAGAACTTCCTAAATCTCAAAGTATTGTATTAATCAATATCTTTTTATTAATGAAGCTATACATAGCTAATAATTGGTTAGACCCATCCAAAACATCATGGAATAATTTTAGAGTACTAGCAATAAGGCATATACTATCTCACAAATTACTTTTGAACCAACATAATAAAAATATTAACAATCCAAAAATATGGGAACAAGTATTTAATATTATATTAGCGTAACATCTCATATTGGAATTTAACAAGAATTTTTACACCTTTAAAAAACTCTAACACCAACTGTTTATTACTTGAATTGATCTTAACCATTTGTATATTTTTGGTGTATAATTCAATGTGTTACTTGGAAGCATTTTATGTAAATATTGTATATATGGTTTGTATTTTTGTTAATCACTTTAGTTGGTAGTTTCTTTTCAATTTTTTCTGTTTTGTTTTAAATTTGTATGGCATACAAGAAAATAATAAAAATTATTATTGAAAAAAAAAAAAAAAAAGAAACTCCCATCCCCTATTAAAACTAAAATGAGAAACACTCCCATCCCCTATTAAATGTAGTGTATTTAGACACACACACCTCTATGTACATCTTCAAAACATTAAGTTTAACCCTCAAGAAGGGAACTGCCCCAAATTTACTGCTACACCCACGATCATCATCTACCCTAAAAATTAAGCTTATCCATGCCATAGGTTGGTACAAGGCTATCGGCCCTAGGGCCTATGCAAGCCTAGCCATAACAATTCCCTGGATATTTCTTCCCACAATATTTACTTCTCTAGGCCCCTGTCTAGCAGGGCGACTGACATGATCCCTCATGCTACAGCCTGAGCTTCCACTTACACTGATTGCTGTCCATTTTTCTCCTCTCTTCCCCTCCCAGAAATGAAAAACAGCTTGTATGCTTTCAGAAAACATCAACTTTTAGTCCCAACAAAAAGTGCACTGGCTATATTTAAATAAAGCCAAATTGTACACTGTTCTATTAACTCCATTCTAAGGTGGCTAGGGAGGCCATTACTGCTTATTCACTTCCCCATGTCAAACGTTAAATGCTTGTCATTGTACCTTTAAATTTGACATTTCCCCTCACAAAAAACACTTTCAGATTTTAAGATTAACTGCTTGTCCCTGCACATCCCTCGTCTCCCTGCTAGCATAACTCTGCAATGAAGCTTTGTAAATTTCACTTAAAGAAAGCACATCTGCAGACATCGCAACTCCACTGAACATCTTCTAGTGGAAAACAAGTTAATATCTTTCAGTTTTACTAAGCTTAGCATTTTCATGGTTTTCGCTGTTTTGTCTTATTTTTAAAGCCTACATGCTTACAAAAACACCACTTTACAACTAAAGCCAAAAGGTAGTAAGATATTAATTCACCTGTCTAAAATGGGAGAAATATCCTAATACTACATAATAAACAATACGTGCACTTTTACAACCTCCAACCCAGCAGTCTAAGATCACAGCATATGAACATTAAACTTGCTTTTGTTCAGCTTTTTTTCTCAACTACAAAACCCTTCATTTTTTTTTTAAAAACTAAGAGGACTTGTTTAACTTTAAACACATACAAGTCCCTAAAAAAAAAAAAAAAAAAAAAAGACTCTCCTTCCCACATTTGAAATACCCCGACTATACAAAACTGCTTTACTGTACATAAAAACACAGTTTATATCATCATGAAACGTTTTATGGGATTAGTAATAAAAAAATGTTTTTCCTTGCAGTCCCCCCCTTATATTGTCCTTAAGAGTAGGGTACATGATTTAGTCCATGGACAAGTTTAACTGTCAACAAGAGTCCTGTTTTCCAGCCACTTTCTAGCAAAACCATACTTCTTTACACACTCTAGTTTATTCACTAATGTCAGAGTTGCTGGTCTTCTTCCTGTCCATGTTCATCTCCCAACACCAGACCTTGGTCCTGGTTCAAGTGTAAGGTACTGCTGATTCTTGTAGTAAATGTCTGTGCTTTGTTTTGGTCTCGAGCATTTTCCTTTGGAACACTGGAAAAGTCTCTTTGCACCTTACCATCAGAAGAATAAGCACAGTCCCCTTCTGCTTGTCAACTCACCGATTTCCTCCTTAGCCTGTTCTGCATCAAAAAAGGACTACTCCAGGAAAAACAATTTGAAGACAGCTGGATATAGCAGCTTGAATCTCACACCTGCCTGTCAACATTCCCAGACTGCTGGAATAAAATTTGTTTCTCCTCTGCCTGGTGTACAGCATTCTTCTACAAACACTCTACCTTCTGCCACAATGTTATCAGGATCAACTCTTTTTACTGGTAGGAGTGCAATTTTACTAATATGGGTCTTGGCTGCTTTCCTCATGGCCAGGTTTGAAGCATAGTTGATGTGCCCTTTAAAATTAAATTCTGCTGTGGAACACTGGTCCAGTTCCATATTTGTCAATTCATAAAATTAATACAGTCTGTTCCTTCCATTTTCTCTGGTACAGCCAAAACTCTCTGGTTTCATCTGTGTGTTCTGTCTTCTATTTTTTTAAATAATTCTTCTTGAGAAAACTCATGGACAGCTTTTTATTCTTATCAGGCTCAGATTTTCTGAATTCATCTGAATGGCCAGTTAAAGCTTCTAATTTTCCAGACTTTTGTTGTTTGAATTGATATACCCCTTCAATGTTCAATTGATTTTAATCACCTCTAAGTATATTTGGTTTATTTACTCCTCTAAAAGTTACTGGAAGCCATTTCTTGAACCAAAGATGAAGCTTAAACTGATTTTTGCTGAACAGCTGCAGAATTCTTTCCCCAGTATTTTCTCTTCAACTTTTCTGGTTCATTTTCTTTCAGGTTTTCCAAATGTCTTTGTTGCTTGCATCCAGGCAGTGTATTTACTACCAAGTAACTGGACTTTTACAGAAAAAAGAAGATTTAGGTCCCTGGTACTTGGAGATACAAGAGATCCAGGATAATAAATTCAGTAACGGCACACTGACCTAAATCTCTACTCATAAATATGGTACTCAAATCTGTAAGACACTGAATAATATCTCACTTAATATAACCAGCTTGAAAACGGGCGTTATAAGAAGAAGTACATACTAGAGTTTGTATTTACAAGATACTGTAGTGGAACTGTTGTAATGTCAGCTTAGACTTGTCAAGTACACAACTGCAAAGCATTTGTGAACACCTTGAATGAAGCAAAACAACCAAACTGCAAGTAAATAAATAATGGTGAGCCTCTACACACCAGATAGATAAGAGCTTTATGAATATGGATGTGCACACCTGTATCCTGCATGGGTGCCAAAAATGTATCCTGAATGAGCAGTGGTAGTAGTACTAGCAGTGTTAACATTGTATACAAAGATCTAGAATGGGCTTTTCATTGACCATTCTCTGACATTATGAAAAATCCTATGCAAAACTCTTTTCCTTGTTTTGCGCAAAATGTGTTTGTACTGTACTTATGTCTTCTACATAAATGTGAAAATTTTCACAGTCATGAGGAAGAACCTTGAGTACAGTAAATAAAGCTCCAGTCCTTGTTCAACCAAAACAGCTGTTGCACTGCATGACTGTAATGTACAATATATTCACCACAGTCATTTTTCAGTGATCCATGACCTTGCAAGTGCCATCCACTGACCTGGTCAGAAGTAGAACTTTGCTTGGGGAGAGCAAGTTTCCATAACAGTATGCAGAGACCTCTTCCCTGTACACGCTTAACTGCTATAGCTACTGTTAAAGGGGTCCCAAAAGCTCAGGGCAAGTTATTTAAAAACCATACACTTGGGCCCATTCAACAGAATGGGCACAAAGGATTAGAGATCAGATTATGATGAATAAATACCTTGTCCTACTCCTGTTCAGTCAAGGGCAAACTAAAATAGATCAGCACTCTTGGAACAGCTGGAACCAGACATGGAACTGGATTTGAGCAGAATAAGTTGTAACACACACACACTGACTGGGGAGTCTGCATATGGTTTCTTCAGGTGCTCCAGTGTCCTCCCACATTCCAAAGACATACAGCAGACAAACTGGACACCAAATTGTCCATAGGTGCAATTGTGCCTGTATATGTGATATGAAAAGAACAACCGCTGCAGTGCTAGCCACAAGGCAGTGTGAACATTGCCTCTAAAAGATTGTCACTGTTGTAATGAAGCCCAGACCCTTGTGTGAAAAAAAAAGTGAGACAGTGTTGTGGATTAAATGGATGCATTTTACTACAAAATGGGAGTACATTCTCCTCTTTGGACATAAGGCCAGGGAAGACTGAAATACAGAATAATGGGGAGGACTGTCACTGGTTACACCACATAATGTGTCTTGCTGTACAGCCCTCTCTTGCTACTGCTCTTTGTTACACTTGCAAGACTGCAGACTCTACTGTATTGCCTTTTCTGCCAACATTTTTTTCAGTCAAGTTTGACAAATGTACCAAGACCTGGTATGAAAACAGAAAACCCATTTTGCATTTTCCATAATCTTACACTCTTATTTTTGAAAGACTTTCTGAACAGGTTTCCAAATCAAATCTTGTCTGATGGAGCATGCAAAAAAGTCACCCCTAAACTTCTGGGAGGCTGCTGTGTTCCAAGCCATGAAGGTTTTCATATTTCTGTACCAGTAGTAGTATAACAAAATGTGCAGGCTGTTTCAAATACCAATCGCAGGTGCTGCTACCCATGGAAATATATAATTAACTACACCAGTATCATAATTAGAGACTGAGCCTTCCAGAAGTTAAGACTATAACCAATATGAATTGCTCCTCTTCCCCATTAGAAGACACTTTTCTACCAATCCCACATGCATTCACACATACCAACCTCTCATTTAAAAACTTACCCCAGATTATATACCAGAGGCTTCTGCCCAACGCCAACCTACACTTCCCGTTCTTTCCATCTCACTCATACAAATTACAAGCTTCTACCCAAACAATTGTAAAACTCTTAGCTACAAAAATCAGACCCAACTATTAGTTAATTAAAAACAGTTTAATGTATAAATTCAGATCATCATTGTAAGGACTAGCATCAGATGAAACCCTCTGGGCAAAAGAACTCAAACGTTACTTTTCCATAAAGGATTATATTAAGAGAACTATTTATGCATCAGACTAGATTTTAAATTTAGAGGTTAATTTCACCTTAGATTTTACCCTTGCTTTTCCTAACAGTTACATGCATACACATTATATATATATATATATATATATATATATATATATATATATATAAATATAAATATAAATATAACACACACACACACACACACACACACACATTATAGATAGATATAGATACACACACACACAAAATATAATACATGGTCACGTGGGTTTCCTCCCACATTCCAAAAACATGCAGTAGGTGGATTAGACACTCATATTGGCCGTAGGTGTGAGTGGTACGGATGAACTACCATGGCAAGGCTAGCCACTCAGTGGTATAAACCTTGGCTCGAGATGATTGCCACTGTTGAAGTGACACCCTGACCCCTTGTGCAAAAGGATACATACCTACATATATACACACACACAAATGGAGAGAAAATCAGACACACAAAAAACAACAGATGTCTGCTTTGCTAGTTTTGAACACCAAGGAGAACAATGGGGAAGGCAAGAAGGCCCGAAACTATTCCAGGTTGGTGAAAACTTGGTGTACTGTTTTGATTTACAGGCAGAAAACAGGAAGCCAGATGAGAGTAAAAGCAGCTGTATGAGGCCCACGTTCAATAGGCTTTCTAGAGGAGTTTAACTATATCCATAGGACTTCTTGGGAGGAGTCCCCCATCCACTTTGGGTAGAAAGAGACATCCATGGAAAAAACAATCCCCATCCTACAAAGGAAAAGTAGACAAAAGCTGTTGTACCCATGGAATTTTCCTTGCCAGACTGAAAAACTTACGACAGTCTCCCCTACCTGTGGGGCAGTTTATACTAGTGCTATGAAACTACTAAAGGGGACATTGCTGTGAATCTTAAACATTTTTGAGGTAGCTTTCATACAGTGTGTGTGTGCGGGGTGCTGCATTGGATGGGAAGGCCGTTCTATACTTGTATCTTCAACAAAATCATAAGTACTGTTTTTAAGAACCATGCTGTGTTAATGTTTTCTTGTCAGTTTTGTCAAGATTAGCATGTTTTTATTTATCTCCCTGGTAAAGGCTTACAAAACAAATTCATGCTGAACATTGAAGAGCTGATGCTAATTGTTCCATCACGGTTTGACTACACATTGTTGTACTCAAGTTAGAAAGTGACACAATGTATTTTCCAAAATTATGTGAGTGGTTTCCTAACAAAAAAACACAACAAGATTATATGTAATGTGACTGCTCATGTCATAACTGAAAAAAAAAAAAAATCATCTTTGTTGAATCAAGAAACATGAGAGCTTATTAGGGGGACTTCCTTACCTGAAGCGGTTTGGATAAGCTGGGTTCATGGTGGCTCTCCCAGAAATACGAGATAATAGAAAATCTGTGAGTGCCACTAGTAAGCAGTAAAGTCCCTGGTTGAAATAGTTCTGAACACAGAGCTCTATTCTATTGAGATTTATACTCCTTTTCAGAAATATCAAGTAGTCAATGTCGTAAAGCAGCAGGAAAAGGTATGCAGGGAGACAGACAATGCGTGGCAACACATCCAAGAGCAGAGATTCTCACACTTTGTCTGCCAAAGGAGGTGGCACAATGGATAAAGAAATTACCCTGAAAGAATCTTTTTGGAGTTGAAGGAAATTAATTCAAAGCTAGAGCAGTGTACAAAGGAAACAAACAAAACTCTTAAGTCACTGGGTGGAAAATGAATGCTCGGATGCTCTGCAGAGACTAGTCAAGGACAATGAGGTGCTGAACACTTGTTTGGTAGCTATGACGAGAAAACTGCTACACTGGAATCGGACAACTGATTCTGAAGATAATGCAAGAAGGCAGAGTTTGCGGACAGTGGGGGGTACCAGAGGAAAAAGGCGGCAGCGACTGCAAAGTCTTTGCAACCCAGCTGTTTGCACAATGGACACACAGTGTCAGATTTCCATTTAGAGAGAGGGCACACACTGGACACTATGGGTACAACAGAGACCCTTTCCAAGGTCTATCATAGTTAATTTCACCACTATCCAAGGCAAACAGATGTTCTTGTTGAAAAATTGGAGACAGAGTAAAACTGGAATAGGACGGCAAACAGACATTTCTGAAACAAAATTATTCCCTAAATTATCTGGAGAAAAAGAAGCTTTTATACTTTTGCTACTCTTATCCCAAGCAAAAGGGCTCCAATTTAAACTTTTATACCCTGTTTTACTAAAGATTTGGTGTGTAGGAGATCCACTTTCAGTGATCCCCAAGAAGCACTGAGTCGTATAGAGGCAAGTGCATCTTTAGTACTGATTTTGAAATGCAGAGGGGACAAACACTCAAAGTCATAGGAGCAGCAGGTGCCATGTTCCTAGTCCCAGGCCCAGGCCCAAAGAACTGGAGGAGAGCAAAATTTCCTTCAGTTTAAAAAAAAAAATAATAATATAGAGGGCCACAGAGTAGCAGATCAAAAGGAATACGATCAATGATTAGCATTTAGGCAGAAGGATGGAAAGTGAACTTGGACTGTGATTCTCAGAGTGAGAAAACTGAAAGTAAAATGGACTTGGCTAGCAGAACACCTGGCTGACTGGATTAAAATTAAATTATGTGGGAACTTTCTATAAAAAGACAAATGACTACAGTGGTTTTGCCCTCTTGCTATACAACTCATTTGTGCATCACATGCAAAGTGGCTGAAAGAAGCTGGGTGAGGAAAGAAATGTGGAGTCAATTTATACTGGACCTTTAATCTTATCTTATGTTTATGCTGAAGCAGCTAACCTAAATTGTGTGTGTATGCCAGGGGGGGGGGGGGACAACTAGTCCATAAAAAATATTCAGGAAAGTATAGAAAGTTCAAATGTGTTTTATGACTTCAAGTCTGTTCTCTTTGGGACCAGGTCAGGCTACTTAAGCAATACTTGTTAGGATTTCAAAAATGTTAGTGTCAATACATTTGCTATTGCAAGTGTTACCCAGACTGCATTGTTCACATTTTCAAGTTTTTATTCCTACTAGAATGCCACACAATGGGAGGTATAGATAGACGGTCAGTCTCATTCAGTTTGAATTAGCAAACTGATCTAAAACTGGGGGGAGGGGGCCATAATGCATTTTAAGCAAAATTCCTTATTCTAAGGTGAATGTAAAAAATGTTTGCATTACACAAAATTAAAGACAGCAGCACAGTAACCGGAAGAAATCAAGCTGCTTATTGACAAGTAACCCATCCATGCACACTACAAGACAAATTTGCTGCTTCAACCACTGGGGGACAGCGAAAATGGTGCAGGCAAAAGACTTTAAAGATTCTGGTGGAGTTGCTGTGGGGGGGGGGGTTAATGTCTGTGGCTATATGGCCACACGCAACCCCAGATTAGCAGCCATAATTATGGAAGCAATTAAGTGCTGCAAATGTGAAGTGTTTGTTTTTTGGGTTGTTAGGTTTAAGGTTTTAAAAAAATAAAGAGAGTAGTTATGAAATGGAAGTATTTGGCACCAGAAAAAAAAAAAAAAAAAAGAAGAGGAGATGGACGAGTAGGAAGATGTATTGCAATCATAGCGGGGGCCAGGCGTTTTCAACGTGAAGGAATTTTAAGTGGTGGACACAGAGAATTTGGTTTTAGTAATAACTTAGAGTGTGCATAGGCTGGCTAAAGTACAGTTTTGTACCTACCATAAATGTAGATGTTAGAATGCTAATACAGCTGCAGTCATAACAGATGGGTTCTCCTGCCGTCAGGCGGGTCCTCGGTCGGCCGAATTCCAAAGTCTAGGTCCGGTGTCGGTTGTAGTCGCTTCTTCCCTGACGTCAGTGCGACAGGGGTATAAAGGAACCAGCCGACGCCATTTTCTTCAGGGTTTTTTTGCCCCAGATGTCAGGTGCCCCCAGAAGGAAGGCAATACATAAATTTGTGTAATAAAGCAGTGCAATATAAAATCAAAATACAGTAGTTGCAAGCAAATACACCATAAATGAATACCCCAATCAGGTTGTATGAGGATGTGTTAGCCTATAGGCCTGTCCCAAGAGGGGAAGGAGGGAGGGAGGGAAACCTGGACTGCAGCTGTATTAGCACTCTAACATCTACATTTATGGTAGGTACAAAACTGTACTATGTTCATCGTACATACAGCTGCAGTCATAACAGATGGGTAAAATCCCAAATCTAAGAAAGGGGTGGTAGGCACTAGGAGGAGCCAAGATGCCCTGCAAGACTGCAGTGGCAAAGCCTGCTCTAGTTTTGGAGTATAATGGTAGGTGGTAGTGCTTGGAGAAGGTATGCACAGAACTCCAAGTGGCTGCTTCCAAAATATCTTTGGTAGGAACTCCTCTGAGGAAAGCTGCAGAGGTAGCTGTGGCCCTTGTGGAGTGAGATCTGATGCCTGTAGGTACAGTTTTGCCATGAAAAGAATAGCAAAAGCGTATGCAGTGGGCTATCCATTTTGAGATTGTCTGTTTCGAAATTGGCTTTCCTTGAGCTCCTACAGCATAGGACACAAAGAGATGTTCTGATTTTCTGAAAGGCTTTGTTCTATCCAGATAAAGTAGTTGTCTGTGGATGTCCAAGGAATGTAGTAATCTCTCCCCTTTGTTTTGAGGATTAGGATAAAAGGTAGGCAAGTGTATGGCCCGATTCAAAAGCTACCCTGGATACCACTTTAGGCATAAAGGACGGGTTGGTTCGTAAGGAAACTCTGTCCTGATGGAAGATGATAAAAGGCTGCACAGCCATGAGAGCTTGTAGTTCTGAAACTCTACGAGCTGAGGTAATAGCCAGAAGGAAAGCTGTTTTCCAGGACAAATATTGCAAATCTGATGAGGCAGCTGGCTCAAAAGGAGGCAAGGTCAGTTTTTCCAGAATGAAATTGAGATCCCAAGCAGGTATTGGTTGTTTTCTTGGGGGTCTTAGATTTTTAGCCCCTCTGAGGAACTGTCTTAAGAGAGGGCGAGAGAATAAGGGTGGATCAGTGTTGTATTCTGCAGAAATGGCTGAGGCATGGATTTTGATGGAGGAGAATGAAAGTCCACTGCTTAGCAGCTCATCTAAATACTGTAGTATTTGAGGCAAGTTCAGTTTTCCAGGATCCTGGCCCTTTTTCTCATTCCAGACACAAAACCGTTTCCATTTTGCGGAGTAAGCTTTTCTAGTCGACGGCCTTCTGGCCTCCAAAATGACATCCTGCACCTCCTTGGAGAGTAGGGTCTGTTGTGATGCCAAGGAATCTTCCACGCGGCTAGATTGAGTGTTTTTAGCTGGCTGTGAAGAGTTTTGAAGCTGTGCCGAGTCAGAAGAGGCATTAGAGGCAGGGTCCACGGTGGGGAATGCGTCAGGCTCCTCAGGAGTGGGTACCAGTGTTGTCTTGGCCAGTCCGGAGCAATGAGAATCATCTTTGGTCTGTCTGCTCTGGTTTTCAATAGAACTTTGGGCAGCAGAGAAAGAGGTGGGAAGGCATAAACTGTCATGGATGTCCAACTGAAAGAGAGCGTCCACTCTGCAGGCCTTTGGATGGAAAATCCTTGAGCAGAATTTTGTCAATTGGTGATTTTTGTGGGAGGCAAAGAGATCCATGTCTGGCCTTCCCCATGCTTGGATTATTTCTGTAAAAACTTTTGGATGCAACTTCCATTCGTGTAGATCTGTCATATTTCTGCTTAGGTGGTCTGCCAGCGTGTTTTCCTTGCCTGGCAAGTACTGTGCTTGTAGTTCGATTTGTAAGTCCATGGCCATGTTCCAAAGTGACATGGCCAGAATGCATAGGGGGTATGAATGTGTTCCTCCCTGTTTGTTTATGTACCACATAACTGTGGCGTTGTCCGTTCTTATCAATAGTTGACCTGGTTGCAGAAGGTCCTTGAAAGCTATAACAGCATTTATTACTGTTAGCATTTCCTTTTGATTGATGTGAAGGTGCTTTTCTTTTTGGGACCATTTGCCCTGAATGTGCCGATCTGTCATGTGCACCCCCCAGGCGTAGTCCAAGGAGTCTGTTGTGATGACTTGATTTGTTTGAGGCTTGCTGAATGGAAGACCTGTGTTAGTTTGGCATGCTTGAGCCCACCACAGAAATTCCTTTTGCAGACAGGGAATTAGTGGTATTATTGTTTCCAAAAACTGTGGCCGTGTTGAGACCATATGTTTTTCAGGTACCATTGAAGTTTCCTCATATGCAGCTTTGCACATGGGATTAGTAAGATGCAAGATGCCATGAATCCCAGAGCCTGCAGGACTTTCCTTGCAGTCAGCCTGGTGCAATTTGCTAGTGCTCTGAAGTATTGAGTTAGTTGCCCCTGCTTCTCTGGCGTGAGGTAGGCCATCTGGGTGTTTGTGTCCAAATTGGCACTCAGGAAAATTATCTTCCGAGAGGGTATTAGCCTTGATTTATTTTTGTTGACTGTGTATCCCAGAGAGTTCAACAACATTATTACATAAGCCAGATGTTTCAGAAGAATGTGCTTGCTGTCCGCTTGGATCAGGCAATCATCCAAATAGGGGTATATTTGTATCCCCTGAAGTCTGCCGTAGGCAATTACTGATGCCAGGCATTTCGTGAATACTCTGGGCGCAGTAGATAAGCCAAAGGGCAATGCAGAGAATTGATAATGGGTTGAACCTGTAAGAAATCTGAGGTATCTTCTGCAATTTTGTCTGATTGGGACATGCAGGTATGCCTCCTTGAGGTCCAATGTTACCAGCCAAGACTCCTTGCCCAGCATGGGAAGAAGTTGCGGTAGAGTGAGCATATTGAATTTTGGTATGAGTAGAAATGTGTTTAGGATGGATAGGTCCAAAATAGGTCTCCAATCTTTTCCCTTCCTTGGTACCAGGAATAGCCTGGAATAAAAACCTTGACCTTGTTTGTGCGTAGGTACCTCTTGAATAGCTTTCATGTCTATGCGATCTGTAATTTGCCTTTGTGCCTCTGCCCTTTGATTGTGTGGCAGGTTTGGCATGCCTCTCATTTTTGGAAGGGTGTGAAAATGGAATCTGTAGCCTCTGTTTATAATGTCCAGGATCCATTTGGCTTTTGTGACAATATGCCAATTTTTTGAAAATAATGCCAGCTTTCCTCCTAAGAGGGCTGCCATTTGAGTCTTGCTTGGCATGCAAAGGGGAAAGTCATTGGGCTTGCTTTCTGAATGATTGCGAGTTATCCTCACCACCTCTGTGTAGGAGCTTGCCATTGTCCGCCTCTAAACGATCCTTGGGATTGTCCTCTGCCCCTCGGGCACCTGTATCTGCCTCTTCGGGGTCTGTCCGTGGCTGGAAAGGACCAATTTTTGGAAGGCCAATTTCTACTGAAACGTGGGGGTTGTACCTGTAGAAAATCTTTCACAGTTTGCATTGATTTAGCCTTTTCCTCCATTTTCCTTAATACCTCCTCAGCATTAGCACCAAATAATACATCCTTTTGAAGAGGGGCATCTAGTAATTTAGCTTTGACATGATCAGGCAAGGTTTGTTCCTTGAGCCAGGCATGTCTACGTATGACTGATCCTGTAACAGCAGCTCTACATGAGGCCTCTAGAGCATCAAAACCACATTGTAAGGTATGCTTACCCACTTGTTCTGCACTATGCATCAAATCCTGCAACTCCTTCAAGTCTGGTTGTTCAGGTTGTGACATTTTACTTTTCAATTGCGATAACAAAAACTGTTGGTATTTTAGCATATGGAACTGACAATTTAAGGCCCTCATGGTTAAGGTAGCAGAGGTACATACCTTTTCCCCCCACCTTTCTAAGGATCTGGAATCTCTCAGGGAAGGTAATGGGTTTTTAGCAGTGGAGGCCTTAATTCCCTTGGGGCCCTGTGAGATGTTTCTGGGTCAGCAGCATGGCTTTTGTATAGAAATTGGTGTGAGTCAGGAACCCTGTAGTAGGTCAGGCTTAACTGGGGCTGAAGGCAGAGAGTCCGGGTTAAGGCAGGCCTCCGAGTAAACATCATCTAGGATGTCCAAGACAGGAGGTATAGCCAGAGGCCTGTGCTGAGGTAGTAAGAGAAATTCCCTAAGCCTTTTCTTGGAATCTGAATAATCTTGGCTTTCCCAGTGGAAGTGTTCCCTTAAGGTATGCAAAGTTTCCCCAAATGAGTAATCCTCTGGGGGGGGGGGGGGGGGGGGGATACAGAAGGAATGGACTCCTCCGCATCAGAGTATTCAAAAGGGGAGTAAGAATGTTCCTGATCATCAGAGTGCTCGGAAATAATGGAGCCCTGATCAGAGGAGGGGGATTCTTCCTCCACTCTGGGCCTTTTGTCCGGTGGGGGTTGAGAACCCCAGATGAGAGTAATTAAATCCTCAGCCATTTTAAGCATCTGTTTTTTAGGCATGGGGCCTGGAGGTGGGCCCCGTGTAGCTTGTCTCTTAGAGTGCATGGCTGCTTTAGACTTAGTGAAAGCCTTGATGGAGAAAGAAGAGGAAGGTCTGAAGACACCTTGAGTGGAGGTAGACCTGTCCACATTTTGAGGTTCAACGCCAAGAGTGGCTTCGGTATCTGTAGTCGGGGTGTGGGCCGAGGAGCCTGCGACCTCGGGCACAGGAAACACCGCCAATGAAGTGTCGTCGGTAGTCAGGGGCTGCGTAGGCGCCTCGCTGAGAACCGGACCACATGTAGTCGGCTTTGGCGTGGTGTCGGTAGAGGCCGCGGAACTCGTGTGTCGGTCCTTATCTTTGCGTTTTTTAGACAAAACTGGAGTCGGAGTATCCGACGACATAATATAGTTAAATGTTTCCAAAATAACGCTGGGCGAACTCCGCCCGACGCTTAATGGTGCATTTGTTGAATGTAGCACAAAAGCGACAGACCGAGACGTCGTGGTCCGAGCCTAAACAAGGTATACAGAGGGAATGGAAATCCTTATGCGGTATTTGCTTCCCACATGAAATACAATTATTAACTATGTCTGTCATCGGTCTGAGGCAAGAAAAGTTTCCCCAACAGGGTACTTAGCTTTCAAGAAGACTTTGGTTTCAAAATTTTCGTAATTTCAGGAGCTGGCCGACCGGCACTTGCCAACTGCTTCTGCTTCGGGCATCGCGCGGCATGAAAGACTGAAGAAAATGGCGTCGGCTGGTTCCTTTACACCCCTGTCGCACTGACGTCAGGGAAGATGCGATGACAATCGACGCCGGACCTAGACTTTGGAATTCGGCCGACCGAGGACCCGCCTGACAGCAGGAGAACCCATCTGTTATGACTGCAGCTGTATGCACGATAAACATCTGTGGAGAGAGACAGAGCGAGCATCTTTTTTCAAATAGTTACACTGCAGGAGACACATTTAGCAGAACAAGAACATAAATGGGGAGGAAGGGTTTCAGGGTGCTTCATCATCAGATCTTGAAGAGTGCAGGCAGAGAACAGTGGCAGTGTTGGCACATGTAAATTCTGTGCAGTCAGAGGATGGGATATTAACTGATCAAAAGAGTTACTTGCCACCGCAAGTTCCTTTGCAAGCAGCCAGGCAAGTAATGACTGCATATTCCACCAGGGTCTTCTGGGGAATTGATAAAAGGATTTATTGTTGCGTCTTCTGGGGAATTGATAAAAGGATTTATTGTTGCGAGTTTTACACCTTTATGAAGGTTTCAGTAAACTGAACACAATAAGTGAGATTAGAAGGCAGAAGCTAACTCACAAGGAGAGAGCTATGCAGTGATTATTCAACAAAACTTGAACTGGTAGAAGCGGGAGGCTAAAGGGTTCATTGTGGGTTTACTCATAAGTAAGAGATAGATAGAACTGTTGGTCCAGCCTGGACAGAGGTTTCATATTAAAAAATAAGATAGAAGTGACATACTGCTTATATATATGGCATCCTTTGATGTAGTTAAGACCATGCTAGAGTAAAACAAAATATGGGGGCAGGAATCTAAATAGGCACTGGAGATTCCCCACCTCTTTACAAGGGATCTGTAGAGAAGAGAGACAGTTAAACAGTTGTTGGGGACCACAACAAGGGATTTCAAAAACAAGTTCAAGGTCTTAGGACACATTAGACTGAGGATATCTATTCAGGAATGGTGTAGACAGGAATCTGACAGTGAGAGTCACCAGCAGTTGATGGCGAGGATAAAGAGTTATAACTCAAAAGGAAAGGGAGGATGCAGGTAAACAATTTCAAGTTGAGGGAGTTTTTTTTTTTTTTTACCCAGATAGTGGAAGGCAAGACCCACTAGAGTCATGGCATATGGGCGTTACAGTGGTTTTACAGAATGGGAAGAACCTGGAAGTCCATGACTGTGCTTGCTGCTAGAGTAGCAGGCACAGTGCCATGGATGACGCACTAGGATCAATGTGGTTTTGTACAGGGTAGAAAAACTTGACAATATAAATAGAATTTAAGTTAATAAGTGAAGTAATGGACAAGTTTCAAGGGGTGAACTTACTAGCTTTAGATGCAGAAGCAGCTTTTGTCACAGTTAGTTGAGGCTTTCTTTGTAAGGTAAGGTGTTGGCTAGGGTTAGGCTTCCTAAGCAGTTTCAAGAGCTGCTAATGAGAAATCTAGAAGATTTTAGAGCAATTGTCCAATAAAAATTCCAGCTTCCTCAGGGAACAAGGCAGAGCTGCTCTGTCACTGCAGTCATTTGCATTGTACATAGACCCATTAGCGGCTTGGATCAGGTAGTCAAAGGTCAGCGGATTTAAAAGAGGGAAATTCAAAATAACTGTACACATACAAACAATGCAATAATTGCCAATGATGAGGCCGGAGAAGATTTGGAAGGTGTGTGCAAGTTTCTTGAACATGGTTCCCTGTCGGGATACAAAGTAAATGAAAACAAAATGCAACTTTTGATAGTAGGGTTGGAACAATGGGCTCAGGATCAGGGGACAAACAAACAACAAATATGTTAAACAGTAAAGCATTTGGGAGTGTGGTAAAGGAGTACATTTTAATGAATCTCAGAGACAGACATTCGAGAGGCTGGTAGACAGCCTCACCAAGAAACCAGCTAGTTGGAAGACATTAAGGCTGGAGTTGGATCAGAGAGTAAAAGTGTTAAACCGTCATGTGACCTCACATGTCCCATGTATTCTACAATCTTTATCTGACCTGGAGAAAAAGCCAAGGGTGAAATAGGAAAGGTTAGTTATAAAAAAAAAAAAAAAATAGGCACGGAGGCTTGGGGTTCCCGATACTGCAAACTGACAGGGCAGTACACTTGGCATTCTTAGCTAGAATTCAAAGTCAAGAGTACACTTCTATGTGGAAAAGGATAAATCAGGAAACAATTACTAGTGGTCAATATCGTTCAAGCTTTTTGGGACAGAGATGTCCCTGCAAATCGAAACACTGCTGTAGGCAACAGGCCAAGGGGTTAACAAATGTTTCAACTGAAAGAATGGCAGAGCTGGAGAGAAAAGACAGCCCTCCCTTAAGTACATCAAGAAGAGATGTACATCTCTCATTTCTGTTGAGAAAATGAACAAAAAAAAGCAGTGAGGATTAAATACTGTTAAACAGTTAATCAAGGGAGGGGAAACAGTTAGCTGGGGGAAGCACAAATAAGATGGTATAGTAGAGGGCTTTTATTTTGATTACTGTACACTAAGAAGAGAGCTAAAGTAGTTCAACTGGGTTAAAATCACATCGGACAAGCTGGCGAGTAATACAATGGTTGGTTGACCGAATATCATAAAGAAGTAAAATGGACAATTTTAAAATGATTGGTTATTAAGGGAGCAAGACAGAGAGGGGATACAGTACAAGACAGGGGTAATCTCGGTCACTGGGAATGGAAACCTTAGCAAAGAGCTGAAGAAAGCGATGGGAGTTAATACAGCAAATTTCAAAAAAGTCAGGAAATTCAAAAATCTTTGCATGGAAGTGTTTGCACAAATATTTTTACACCACTGCCTTGTGGAGGAGAATGTAGCGAGAAGTGAATGGTTATGTTTGGAAATGCAGGAATGAGTAAAGAAAACTGGGTACATATAACCTGCGACTGTCTTGGGTTGACAGCTTGGAAGAAAAAAAAGTGGCAAGGATGATTAGACAATATACTGGCAAGGAAAGGATTACAACAATGACTTTGTTTTAGCTGTTCCTTACTTCTTAAAAGTGCTACAAAGAAAGCGATCATAAAAAGGAGATGGTGTCTGGAAGGACAAACTGTGCAAGTAGTAGTAGGGCGAAAAAGTAGTACATGGCAAAATGTCTCCTGGGGGGTAACATACCTTAAGCAAGCAAAGATAGGATGCAGGTCATAAGGGCATAAAGGTATTTTTTTCCAGTGCATGACAGGGATGAATTGTCTATAATAGGAAATGTTTTTTTGGGTGAAGCAAGAGGCAGCTTTTCATATCATAGGAAAAGGCTGTAGATTCTGAATCAGGTGTAATATAAATACAGTGAAGTTTTAGTGGGTTACGACATGAAGTTTGTATTAATGAACATAAAAACAGTCAAACAGGAAGTATAAGTAATTTATGTGTAGTAAAATAGCTTGGTAAAGAAAAAGTATTAATATTAATAAGAAGTCCGCAAAATCTACTTTAGCCCTCGCTGACATCACTTGAGGAATGGCATGAGGTATATCCCTAGTCTTTAATGGACGAGAATGAATGCGTGCATGAGCTGTGGGGCATCCCATAAGTCTATGAACATGCTCACTATGTTGACATCACTGAGAATAAAGTTCCACGAACTTTTAGGTGAGGTCATGTAGGGGAAAAAAAAAAAAAAAAAAAAAAAACACAGCATTTCACAAATGATTATAAATTTTAAATTCGGCATTGAAAAATAGAATAAAATGTAGGATTGCTCTGGAAGCACCACATGCCATGTTGTACAAGTTAGTTATTTATTAACTATGATGGGACACAGACTATTTTAACTACTAGCGAAAAAAAATTTCTAAACAAAATTTCCACACATACTCATGTTAAGTCGCGGTGGTGCAGCTCTAGCGTTGTTGCTTCACAGCAAGAGGTTCTCCCATTTGATTCTGGCTGGAGCTCCTTCTGTGTGGAGTCTGCATGTCCTCCCCACAGTTGAGTGACATTCGAAAGACATGCGTAGAATGGGTGTGCCTTCGTTAAAGGTTGGCGCCGAGCTGGCATCTATTAAAAAAAAAAAAAAAATCTACTGCCAATCATTAGCGGACTGGAGTTCCGCTGTGGCGACCCCTAACCAGAAAAAGCAACAACAACAACAACAACTACATGCTCCTTATATGCACACACACAGCTGTAAATCTTCTCATTCACACCCACTCCTGTATACACTTACATAACATGTAAATACAAGTCATCGCTGTGTGTATGAGAGTCAGAGAGAACTCATGAATATAAAAGGCACAGGCAGACATCCTCCAAGGAGCAGGTTTTGTGTGCCCTCTTAATTGAGGTTTGTCAAAACTGCACGTACTTGTACTGTACGAGTTGAAAATCTACTGCTGTAACTTTTCCTCACTGTAGTGCAGCCATGGAGTTGGCATATTCAAGTTAAGGAGGCGTGGGGGCCTGAAAACAAATCATCCCAAAACAATATTTTGTTTTACAGTCAGAACCCCCTTCACTGATGATTTTTTAATGTCAAAAAGCATAACTCATTATAAAATGAGTCAATGGAACATCGCATGACAGCATGTAAATGTCAGCACAAATCCCAGTTACAACACCCTCTCCTGAACCACAGAGACCATGCAAACGATAGGACTTATGAAGGGACATGGAATCTGCCCAAGTTTGTAGCTTTCTCTTGAAAAATAAAATGTAGGAAAATTTTCATAAGAAATATTTTGTATACAACATTGCCAAAGATCAAGGTCTAGGCATGTATGCAAAACAGTAACTTACAGGATGCATGCAAAACAGTAACTTACAGGATGCTGCCTAACAGACCTGAATAAGTGTGACATGTTCAATTAACTGAGTATTTAAAATTTAGCTGACTGAACTCTCCAAATTTAAGATAACAGCTTCAAAGAAGAAACTCAATTCAACTTCCATAAATCAAATGCAGCCTTTACGGTTTCATTACTTTACCTTGCAGTTTGCCTACTCTTAAACACACAAGACACAACACAGGCAGTTCTCTACCATTCAAACCTTTGACCTAAGCATGTAATATCAGATGCGGCTTTGAATAAGAATGTCACTGCTGGAATCACGGCCGGCTTTAAGCACCAGCAAACCCTGTGGTCGGTGGTGGCCCCCAATCACAGCAAGTTAGGTTACCCTGATATTTTGTAACCTGTCAAACCAGCGCAAGCTAGTACAGCAATCTTGTATACTTAAAGAAAATATGTAAATAACTTTTATTTTCATCTCCTTTAAAATTCAAAGGTATCTCTGGTGATCGTAACAGTGTTTTATAAAGTAACAGGCTTCAAAATTCCATTAAATATTTTACCACTGAGGCAGTGCCACAAACCCTTCTAGTGGACATTAGCTCCACTAAAACTAACATAGCCAGCATTAGGTACCCTGCAGTACCCATGGCTGCAGGGGGAACCCTTTAAACATCCTTGACTGTGTGGGGGCCCCACAAAAGCTGCTTCTGGTTGGGGAAAAATGAAGATTAATACTTTTTCTTTTTTTTTTTTTTTTAAATTTCATGATTATGTTCCTTAACCTGAACATGGCTTTGATAGGACCCTTTTATGATAGCAAAACTGAGCTCAATGCATACCTTGCATTTATAAGAAGAGCTGATGCTTACAATCTTCAGGGATGTTTCTCTCTTTCAGGGAGTTTTACAAATAGAACAACAGATACTACAACTCAACTTATTTGCTGAAGAATTCAGCTCAATGCCAAAATGAATAGCAAAATGAAGTTCCAAAATCAAGAACGCACTTTAAATATTACTCTGACTTAAAAAGTTAACAGAATAACGGCTATTGCATCAATATGCATTTTCTGGACAATAAGAAGTATAAAACTTGGATGTCTGGATTTTATTGACTGTCTGTAATTCTGAATGATTTACCAGCATATCAAACTTTTTACAAACGACAGAGCAAAAATCAGGGACCGTGACATATACTCCTCAATGAGGTAAATAAAAGTGACTTAGCCCTGCTGCTGTTTGATGACTGCCAAACAAATCACTAATATAGTGTGGCAGTATCAGTGTTGCACAATGTATTGCTATTTGCTGAAATAAGAAGACTAATATTGCCATGGCTTATGCTTGTGTGCATTTGTAAAAAATATCACTGATTTTTACCTGTGCACACACCCAGTAATGCTAAGACACATGTTATTCTTCTGCGTATCAGTAAAAAATACAAGTAATTATATTTCAAAAGTAAGAGATAAAATGCATCACAAAGCAGACACTTAGGTCTTAAGATTCTGGTGGTCCAAATTCTCCATACTGTATAAATGGATACAGGAGGCTCCCTTAAATCACCCCCGACTGTATGGGGGGCCCACAAAAGCTATTGCTGGTTGAGGAAAAATAAGAAAAAAATATATATATTAATTTTCTGATTATGCTCTTTAACCTGAACAGGGTTATGATATGACCCAGTTAGGATAAAGCTGATAATGGCCATTGCTTCCAACTGCACCCATTCTAAAACCAGCCCTGCTTAGATGTGTACAGTAAAAATACTTTAGGTTGTGTGTATGGGGGGGGGGGCTGGGAATTGTGTGGCTATTACTTATTTTCATCACAGACAAACCTTAGAAGTGTACACAGAAGGTCAGTATAGCTAATGTTTGGCCCAAGGACAGTGTGGTTATTTTTTGCTTTACTTTTCTAACAGATGTCACAGGTGTACAAAAAAAATAAATAAAAAAAAAGTTACAACTTCTGTAGGGGCAGTGTACTGTCTAGGAGCAAAGTAGAATACATTACTGTAATCATATTTTTTTTTTCACTTTCCTCAATCATACATCAGGCATGTATACTAGTGGATCTTTGGGAGCTACTGGTGAAGAGTGAGGAGGCATGCTGTGCATATGTATATCAGCAGTCACTTGACTTTGTGTTATTTTCTAAAATATTACTACTGTGCTATCGTGGTTAGGAAAGGTGTGTTGAAAGGATGCCAGGAAAACTAAGGCTGAACAGAAACACTGAATTTCTTTCTTTGATCATAATTTCTGTTTATACCATCATCGGACGAAAAGGTTGTTTAAAAAATAAAAATGCACTTCAGAGCATATACAGTTATGGTGTCTTGAAAAAGCTGAATAATAAGGCAAAATGTGAGAAAAGAAAGAAAAAAGTAATGAGCATCGTATGGAGAGTCCAACATGGGGAGGAGGACTGGAGGGCGTGTGTGGGTCTGAAATAGGCGGCCTAGGGTGCCATTTCACCCAAGTCCACACAGTTACATAAAATTGCTGTATCATTGTTGCAAGTAAATGCCAGTAGCAGTCAAAGTCCCTTTGTGAGATGCACCAACATAGTATGGTACACTGACCTGTTGTAATGTAAGAGCATTGTAGCTACAGATTAGACTGTGTAGCACTCCTAAAAGCCTGCAGAAAGAACTAAGAGGTTGCTTAGGAGGGATGGCAGTGACAGGGTGATGCTTACACTGGTCGTGCCTAGGGGGCCCCCAACTTGACATTTACTGGGGGCTCCCAAAATACTAACACCAGCACTGGCTGGAATACCTTCATGCAAACAAACAAACTGCAGTCTAAATACCAATGTACAAAGTGGGTTCAAACCACTACTGAAGTTTATACAAAGCAATTTGGTTTAATTCTGAAAGCAAACTGCTTAAACAACTGCATGGAAATGGTAGTACCCGACCAAATTAAACCCAGGTCTAGTCAGAAAAACAAGTCACCCTGGTGGATCCCTATCATAAATACAATATACAACAGAAGAAAGAAATGTTGCACTAGATGCAAATGGGAGGGTGCACAACAGAGGGAAAAAAAAATCCCTCAATCTCTAGTCATCTGCAAAAGCTAAGTATGAGACTAAAATAGCCTCTCTAACAAAAGGATACTATCCCGGTATTCATATCTCTCATTTCCTAGTTTGTTTCCCTTAAGATTTGGAACATGCGTGTTAAATTGGCTGTAGATGACACTACCTATATTTAGGCAGAACAAATAGCAAACCTGTTAGTTGATAAATTCAGCTCAAATTTCACACTATCACAATCAACCATTACCCATGAATAACCCCCTACCATTCTTTTGCCTGTTATCACAAAAAACAAGTTATTACTGTGCTCTCTAAAGCTAATAACACTGCATCAATGGGCTCCGACGGAATCCCAGGGTGCCTATTAAACAGCTTGAAACATGACCTAGCAGATAACTCAGAGCTCTATTTAACCACAGTCTCCAGATAGGCTTTGTCAGCCTGACAGCAACAGTCATCCCTCTATATAAGGGGGGAACCATCAACTGTAAATGTGCCTGTGTCACAAGTGATATTTAATAAAGGTGTTTTAAAAAGGGCATGGCATCAACTGACTCAGGAAACTACCAACCTATTAAGTCTGACTAGGTTCACATGCAAGGCTATGGAAAGGATAATCACAGACCTGATAACCAAACGACAGAGGAAGTCTCCAGAGTCTAGACCCAACCTAGTTCAGCTTCATCTGGTGGACTTCTTTGAGAAGGTCACAAAGTCCCTAGATGAGGGTAAAACAATGCATACCACCTACCTTGACCTGGCCAAGTCACATGACAATACCGCACTAGGGTACTAAACCTCTACGTCACCAGATGGATAGCCAAATGGCTCACAGATGGAGGACTCCACATCTAGCAACTGGTCACCAGTGGAGTACTAAAGGGTTTGGTGATGGCCCCCTCCTGTTTGAGATATATTTCTCAGATGTCAAGGCAACTGTAGAAGCTCTTTGGCTGACCAAGTTTGCTGATGAATGCAAGTTGGTGGGGCAATCAGATTCCCTAAACGAGGTTGTTAGCCAACAGAAATGTCAAAACAGACCAATGACTGAGGACATAGCTCTGACACCAAACTAAATGCAAAGTACTTCTTAATAATACCCTTTCAGAAATCAAATACCCCTGCAAACTGCAACACTGACAGCTCTCAAGAGCGAACCCATTGGTGAGAGCTCTGAATACTCAGATAGTAATCTGAACTTTAATGGCCCTCAGACCAATAATAAAGTACAATGCATCTTTTTTGCATCACACCAGGCAACTTCAACAGTTGAAGCACCCTACAAGATTTTGCACAAAATTTTTTAATGCGTATAACATGTTATATGTTGACCGATTAGAAGTTCTATTCCTGTATTCAGTTTCCTACAGGTTACTGATGGATGATATGTACCTGCCTACAAAGCAGCCTCTTACCCAGCCCCAACAGAAATGTATATTCGCTGAACTGACTGCACAAGTGTTACCCGCTCCAAAGATCTAAATCTGATCTCTGGCATGAACACAAAGCTAGAGACACAGGCACAGATGTTCCAGAGAATTGTAACCACACACACACACACACACACACACACACACACACACACACACACACACACACACACACAAGGAACAGGCTTCCTATTCACTTTAAGCACAGTCCTTCCCCAACGATCTTCAAGCACAATCCAGACCAATGAATAGGAAATCTCAAATTCACTCCTGGGATGCCACCCATTTCCCTTACTGACAGAGGAAGTCTGTAAAAATAGTCATAACCCCACTTGCTGACCCTTGTTATCTTTCCCTAGGGAAAGGAAATTGGGTAATATCTGGCTAGGTTTGAAAGGCTCTTGAGCCACTGGCCTAGTAATCTCCTATGAATCACTGATTTGCTACCGTTTTTTCTTACATTGTGTTTGTCTTTAACATATCTATCAGTAATAGAACATACACTTTAGCTTCAGACAATGTTGAGAACACTGAACTTTATACAGTTCCATGTTTGCATAAATAAGTACTGTTTAAGTTGGTGGCCAATAAGTTTTTGTTTTCATCTGAAATGCTTCCATTTTATTAATGTCATTCAATGCGATTTCAAGACAGTTTTAACATCTGCCACTGAACACTCATTTCTATGTGAAACAGTCTAAATTTCTTCATTTGAAGATAAATCAAAAATAACCACAAGTATAACTTGTTACTTTAGTCATCATGCAACTATTTAAACAAAATTATGTTTAAATGTTTAAGCTTTGCATCAGTTTACAGTGCATAAACATGATCTATAACTGAGCTAAAACAAACATGTTTTACTGAAGAAAAAATATATATACTGTACACAGCATCAGCCCCACATCTTTCCTGCAAAAAAGCACACACACAAAGTTCACTAAAAAGCTATTTTGTTAAATGCAACACTCATAATCATGTATGCAATCTGGAACCAAAATAAACCTATATACAGTCCCCTGTTAGTAGCAGCCATTTAGCCATCTCAGTAACTAGCATACCAGCATCTAAAAACACAGACACACCTTTTTAAAATACATTTTCAAAAAAACAGTATACTATCTTATTTAACATCATTAAGTTTTAACAATATTACTGCTGGCTTTTTCTTTCACTTTGTATTATTTAATACATGCATAAAATCCTTAAAACAGATCCAGGCACACTGAAACAAGCACAGGCAGACAAACAAGCTTGTGATTAGCAAATCACCCATTTTCAGAGGCTTTTAAGACATACATTTCCTTCTCATTATAAATATCCAAACGAACCCCCTGGAAGAAAAGTGAGATATGACCAGCTCCCAAGATGCTGGAGCGTAAAATGGAGAGTAGATAACTACTTTGACTTTACACAACTTGGCCTTACACCTCAACATGACTGGTTTGCATACTACAATTACATTTTACTCTCAATGAAATAGCCTCCTCATTCGATTATGCCATCATCAGAACAACACTATAAAAATACAAAAGTTTTGCGGGGATGACTTGTCAACGAGCAACTCTATCATTCCTAAATCAAAAGCAATAACATTATCAAACATCTAACAGCAATGAAGACAATTTTTCATCACAAAACTCCAGGGAGACGTACAACAGCAAGCAGCCCTGAAGACAAAAATCAGGTGAAAAGCAAGAATTTAGCAACAATTACCATGCTATGTCAAAGTCAACAGCATTAGAACACAGAGATGCCCAAGGAAGAATGTCACATAAAGTAGTCTTTAGTCTTTTGTTTTTGGCACCAGTTCCACTCCAGACTGCTTACTCTGCACAGACCAAACAGAGTAAAATACATTAATCCTAAGAAAGCCCTTCTCAGACAGTTTAAGCAAAACACTTATGTACTACCAAAACATCCACTATGGACTATCTATTAAGCAAATACATTTCTCCAGCACTATATATTGTAATTCACAGTTTTAAAATGCTAAATAAGATACTTTTGTAATTACTGACTGAGATAAGAAGAAGAATAATCAAGTGTCAACCACCACCAGACTATAACTTTTCATACTAATTAAGATGCATATTCCTCTGTAGTTCATCTCACTGCTTATGCACATTTACTTCTACCAATGACTATACAGACTTTCTTCAGCTGTCAAAAGGGTAGAACACTTTCATAAAACATGGCCATATGTTACCAGTTACATATTGTAACGATTCCTATCTTTTAGTCTTACATGTAACCAGTGCATCACAGTATGGCCTGACTGACAGCTAAAAAGGGTTATGTCTAATCATCCCACCCACTCTCAAAAAGATGCCACTTATTCAATGTGCAATATACAATAGTAAAGAATCAGGGCAGGCTTATGGATACTTGTCTAGTATAAACCCCCATGAATCAATAAGTATATGCAGGACTTGCAAAGAATAACATTTACCTGAAGTTATTATTTCACTGCACAAAATTGCAAGCAAGGTCCATATATATCCAGATGACTGCATACATTGCTCATTGATACTACTAATAACGCATTTTCCTTAACCGTTACAGAAACGGTGCTCAGAGTCTAAAACAGGAATACTTTGTGTTGATGTTCACAGTAATAGTGTCAGTTGCTCTAATCAATAAGCATTGGGTTTCTAATGGGAGAAACTCTGAAAGATCTAGTGGACCAGCACATTGCTCCTTTTTAATCGACATCATTTAGCATCAGTGTTCTACTAGAATGCACTTACATAATAGTTCCTACAAGTGTTTTTTTTTCTTTTCATTAAAATGAAAAAAACAAAAGTTTGAAAAGTTAGTTATTTCTAATATTAAACCCAATACGTAGAGCAGTTCTCCGATTTAAGGCTAACATAAAAAGCACCCTGCCTTCAACGACACAATAAACTGCTCATAAAATTATAAGCATACATTTACCTATCATATGATCATTCAGATTGCCTCTCAACACAGTGGAGCACTTGGCTTTCACATTCAGCTTATCATACAAGTTACCACTACCCCTTGAAAAAGCAAACTTCTGCAGCATAACTTCACGCACATCGTGCCTCTAAAAATAATGCACAGCAACCGACAGCCTGACTATCTGCCCAACTTCGCATGGAAGGGCAGACACTACGTATACGCCTGAACTTCCACCCTATAAGATGGAAAGAGTGGAAGCAACTAGCAAGACAGTAGGAACTTGAACATAAGGAAAGTACTTCAGGTGCAGTTATTTCAGTTCTTTAACTGCCGGTACCAGTAAGCTCCCCCAAATAGCTACAGTTCATCCTTGTTAATTAAACGTAAGACGTTACCAACTCAAGTAGTCAAAATACATGAGAACAAAAGATTTGGGCCTGCAGTTCATTCCCAAAGCTCTACTAAATAAGTGTTCACTTCAAAATAATATTTAAAGGAAAGAAGAATCACCTCTAGTAACCGACATAATCAAGGCACTTTTCTCAAAGACGGTCTAGCAGCAGACGTCTGGCAAATAAAAGAAAGCATGTCCCGCGACTACAAATCAGTCATGTCCAAAACCTGAACCAAGTCGCAAAAATTATTATACAAGCTACAACTCCACACAAGCTGTAAATAATTGGGTTTAAACATCACACTGACTGTGCGCGTGTGCCTAGAGAAAAGAAACAGACTACAACACAAATGAACAGTGGCGATTTCACTGGTTCGGCATTGCAATATTACATACCCACCGTTTCTTCAACAGGAGACAGCTGCAGACTGCTTTTCATCCAGTACTGTACACTCCTACCAATTCGTAATCCAAAACATGAAATGTAGATCTACTCCATTTGCCGTGACCCTAGATTCATATATCCCAAAACGTAAAAACACCTGTTCTGCTTTTTTCAATACCACTCAAGACGGTTCTCTTTTTCTTTTTCCTTCCTCTCTTTCTCCTTATGCCATAAACTCGACGAACAGCCTTATTCACGCCCCCACGTCTCTTTGATTGGGTGAAACTGCTTGGAAAAGACAGCACGAGACGGATTGGATTGACTACGTAGGCTGTCGGTCAAGAAGAGGCGAACCCAATTGCCCTACTTAACAACGTAATTGGTTGAACTGCTTCGTTATTAGGAGCTTTTCTCTTCTTCTATTTTACAGAGCGCCTAGCTGTCAAGGTTTATAGCCCCGCCCCATGTAATTTCTATTGACGGTATAGTCAGGAAATATTTTATTGTTGACACCGCCCAAGGTAAAAATCTGTGGTGTATGTGTGGAAGAACAAGATGTCAATAACGGCAGTTTGTTCTCTTCTGTACATAGTTTCAGTTTGATCTCAGCTTTTAAAAGGCAAACAAAAGAAGCGTTAGCTTGCAATTACCAATGTCAACTGGAAAAATTATTACTGCGATCTTACATGTTTTCCAGACCAGCAAGCAGGGAGCGAAGCTTCTTTCTATTAATTCTAACTGGACGCTCTACTTTAAATGTGTATAAATACTCATATAGCACACCCCCTGAAACTACTGACATTCTTTGTGTGTGTTGTACATCCCAACTTTTTAACCGAACACAGTAATAACGAGGGAACAAAGCCCAGAAATCGGGAGCAATGTTTTAAATATTACTCCGATTCTTTTTAAAAAATCAACAGAACAACAGGTTTTGCATCAACATTTTTGAGCAATAACAAGTATTAGGCTTTAATAGCTAACATTATTGAGCAGCTGTAGTCCTCGAATGAATTAACAGATAATCAAACATTTTATGAGGCACGGTGCAAAAAATATGAGACGAAATCAAGGATGTCCTGCAAAATTCTGGACATTTAAAAGGCGTGCGTGTGTTTGTGTGTGTATATAGGGTTACCACCTGTCCCACTTTGCGATGGACAGTCCCTGTTTGGGCAGTTGCGTCCTGCAAAAAAAAAATGTAAAAATGGCAAATGTCCCGAGATTTTAGGACAAAATTATTTCCTATATTTTATGTAATAGTTGCATAAAACAGTTATTCTATATCTGAAACACCTAAATGTTATAAGAAACAGAATAAACTAAAATGCTACAAAAATACGCTTTTATTTAGGCAAACAAGTGAAGTTCTGTCATTCGTACTAGCCGTGGGTATGATTCTCCCGGCAAAATCTGACGTTTGTACCAAAAATGTCCCACTTTGGGCATTTGAGAAGTTGGCAACCCTAGTATATACATGCACGCATGCACAAATATGTATCTAGGCACACACACACTTATTTATTATTTTATTTTTACTTGTGTTGATGATCAGATTAGTCCGACTGAGCAAAGAACTTTTTCAGCGGAGACCCGGGGAGAAAAGCTCCATAAATGAAATGAAATGAATAATAATTAAAAATTTAACATAATTATACAAAGAGTCATATACAAAGTGATTTAGAAAAATTGCATATAGGTGTATACAGTACACAATGAAACAGTACAGTTCATCAAAAAAGTGACACTAGTTAAAGGCTGAAGTTAAGCTCAGATCCTCAGAAGTATGAATGGGTTTGGGCATCGCACAGGAAGTGGGGATCATAAACAAGACATAAGGATTAGTGTAGTAAAAGTTATACTTAATTAAGAATAGTGTGTGGTTTGAAGTACAGAGGTAGAGAGTATAAGAAAATAAGTGTAATGTAAGGTAACTGTTTTTTTTTTTGGGGGGGGGGGGTCGCCGCTGGAGTGAGGGCCGGGAAATTTATGTTGGGTCGTGGCGAGAGCAATGCACACGCACACATTCTCGTGTATGTATCTGTATTGAAATTATTTAAATATATCCATGTATTTTATATGTATATGTCGTACCTCTCTCTCCGCTGTCCATATTTCTGCAAAATGTCCAGATTTTTGCCTCATATTTTTGGTCTGTTCCTCACAAAATCTGTGGTTTTCCGGAAATCACAGAGGATTGACGCTACTAAATAATGACATACAAATGAGTTTCTGACTGTATATCAATGAGAAAATGCTTTTATGGTAACTACTCTCCAAGTTTATCAGAGCAATATTTAAAATCTGTCCCTATTTTTTTAGGCTCTGAAAAAAAAAACAGATTTTACAGTACACAGTACTAAGAGAATCGTGTATTAGGCAGTACCCGCCATAAAAGTACTCTAATAACTTACGAGTTACATTTCAATAATCCCAAATGCAAATTAAACTGTTGAGTATTGATGTAAGACATATAGCAAACAGTGCAATGGAAAGAACAACATGCTACTTAAGTATACCGTCAATATGTAAAATAATTACTGTGAATTTAAAAGACCATGTATCCCATAATGCACAGGATCTGACTGCTAGTTTCTAATATAATGGTGATGACAGAAAAGGGTGATATTATTATCAGGACACTGTTAGCATTTGCATCCCTACACAAAGTAGATAACTTAGTAAGAAGAATTTATGATGATGTCTTATTTAAAATATACTTGGGAGATCTATCTAAAAAGTTGTTATTCACAAATCTGGGATATAACTTGTGTGGTAGTCAAATTAAAACTAGCTCTGTTTACAGATGACAATATCTTGTAGTTGAAAATCTTGAATATGACATTAGTGCACTGTGGGAATATTCTAAGACAATGTTGAGTGCTAGAATATACAATAAATGATGGTAAACAAGGGTATAACGGTAAACTATGTGCCCACCCACGAATTAGTGCAACAATATCCGTCAACAATTTAACTTCCGGTCTCCCAGTATGACAACAGAAACTTAGAAAAAGGATTGCCCACTGAAACTGTTTTTTTTGTGTGTGTGTGTGTGTGGGGCGGGGGGGGGGGGGACTTCAGTTACTGGCTAGTAAGAACACTGCCTGGATGCCAGCACAGAAGAAATTCTAAGAACCTGAAAGAAAAGGTGAAGAGAAAACACTGTCTGGGAAGGATTTTGCTGCTGTTCAGCAAAAAGCAGTTCAAGATTCAGCTCTGGGGTCAAGAGATGACTTCCAGTAATTTGGAGGAAAAAATAAATCAAATTTAATCAGAAGTGATTAAAATCAATGAAACACTAAAGGAATATATCATCTCAAATAACAAAAAGCTGGGGGGGGGGGGGAATGGAAGAAGCTTTAACTTGTTTAGATGAACTGATAAAACTACAAAAATCAGAGGATGCATAAACAAAAAGTCTGGTGAATGTGAGGCTTCTCAAGAGGAGCTGTTTCAAAAATAGTAGCGTTAGGAGACAGAGCCCCCAGAGAAAACTTGAGACTTTCTGCTGTACCAAAGAAACTAGAAGGAACAGACTACATTAATTTTATGAGAGCACACATAAGCAACTGGGCTGGTGTTCCACAGCAGGATTTGTTAATTAAAATTGCACACCTGGCCATGACAAAGCAGCCAAGACCTGTATTATTAAAGATGCAATCATGCCAACAAAAAGAGTTAATCCTGACAAAACTGCGGTTGAAAGGAAAATAATAAAAAAATTGGAGACAGCAGATTGTTTTGGAAAACGAATATTCACTGCACAACAGACATAAGAGGCACAAATTTATCACAGCAATCAGGGAATGTTGAGAGGCAGGTGTGATATTCAAGCTGCTATATCTAGCTGTCTTCAGAGTATTTTTTTCCTGGAGGATTAAGGTCATTTTTTTGAAGTAGAATAGGGTAAAGAAAAAAAAAAGTTTATTCATCAAAAAGTGTGCCGGCAAACAGAAGTGGACTCTATTTCCCATTCTTCTAATAGTAAAGTTCATAGAGAGACTTTGACAGGGAAACGTTTTCCAATGTTCTAAAGGGAAATGCTTGAGAGACAGAATACAGCACATGAGTTGACTAGAAGAACCATGAGAGCCTAGGACTTGAACCAGAGTCTGTTGCTGGGAGAAAGAGGAAAAAGATCAGCAACACTGAAATTAGTGAATAAATGCAAGATTATAAAACATCAATCACATTTATGAAATATGGCTTTGCATGAAAAAGTGGTTGAATAAGACAGGACTTCAGTTGACTTTGTTAAACTTGTGGATGAACTCTAATTCATTTACCTCACTATATGTCATTAATGTTTGGAACAGCACTAAAAGGTGAAAACAGTAACTGTGAGTAAAACTATTTTTGCTCTTGATAGTATTTGTGGAGATCATTTCATGGTAAAAAACTACATGTTATATGCATGGTAAAGCAGTATTGTGCAGTGTGTACTCAGGGGTATATTAAATGTGGAGGAGTCTTTTCAGTGATTTTCTTTTGTATGTCTTAAGGATATTAAAGTAAATAAGTACTTTTTTAGTTGTAAGAAATATAGGCTTTCCTATATAACAAGCGAAGAAAGGCTTAACAAAAGCAAGTTTAATATTAATATACTGTGATCCTTGGCTGTTGGGGTGGTGATGGGATGTAAAATTGTACTGATTATGTACTGATATGTAGAATTAAGATATTTTTTCTTATTTTCACAAGGGTGAATGTCTATATTAATGCCCTTATCTTACATTATTAACATGTTTTTTGAAAGTAAGTAGGCTTTACAAATAAGACAAAATGGTGAAAGCCATGGTAAATGCTAAGTTTCTCACATTGGCAAAGATATTAGCTTGTTTTTTTTCCATTAGCAAATGTTCAGTGGGACTCAAGAAGTCTGCAGTAGAATTCAGCAGTACACTCTGCTGAGTGAAATTGACAAAGATTTATTGCGGAGTAGTTTTCCATTGAGATGAGCTATCTGCAGATGCAAGCAATTAGTCTTGAGAGTTCTGAGCATTCTTTGCTGAGGGAAATGCAAAATCTAAAGAAAGGTACAATGGCAAGCAGTTCAGAGAAAAATAAAGTTTGAAGTTATGGGAATTGAAGAAGATATAGTAGTCTCAATACATTAATGCGTTTAATGGAACAGTGTACAATTTCGTTTTCTTTAAGAATAACTAATGCACTTTTTCTTTGGGGTAAAAGTTAATGTTTACTTCTGGGAGGTAGACAGAGATAAAAAAAGAACAGACAGCAATCAGTCTAAGGTGGATCACAGTCTGCATCGTGTACTTTAGCATGGGTAACCTTAATTTTAGCTTAGGTAATGCCCTTGGGTGCAACTTAGGGCAGTTGTTGCTATCTGGATGGTTAAACTTATTTTTTGGAAGATGTACATAGTTTTGTGTGTTTGTTCTATGTCAATGGGGATGGAGTATTTTGAAAATATATTTATCTTTTTGTTTGAGGGAGTTTCATTAAAACAAAAACTCTTGGAAAATGTGACATAGGTTCAAATGCAGATGAGAAGAAATAACTGTATAAAAGATCAGTCTGTCAAAAATTAGTGTGTGCATGTAACACAAAAGTTGGAAATACTCATTCAGAAAAAACTGTCTTGTATAATAGGTGGGAACAATTGCTTGTTATCATGATGGCTATGCTATCCATATTATTATGGAACATGTATGTCCTTTTAGGTATACATAAAAAGCAAAGAGTACTGAATCATATTATGAAATGCAGAGTACAAATATCAGTGCTGGAGGAGGCACATTTGGAAGGAAATGAGCATGTGAATTTGGCAAAGAAAGGATTTCAGGATGGATATTTAGAAGAATATCAGGAAAAGGGTAATAATTGTACCAATTATTAGAGGGTCTCCAATAGTAATAGAACAGGGAAAGACATTAATGGTAGATTTGTGGTAGTAAGGTGCTCATAGCCGGCCTTAGGCATAGGCCAACTAGGCAGCTGCCTAGGGCGCCGCTCTAGCAGGGACACTTTTCCAGTAAACTGGATGGCGTAAATAGACCAGGATGGTGGCATCAGGTGGTGTTGGGGTGGATGCTTTGTAGTCCTTTTGCCTAGGGAACCAATTGACCTAAGGCCAACCCTGAAGGTGCTGTTGGCAAGGGAGGAGGATTACACTGGATTGCATTTATATTCCACCGAAAACTGCTTTTATGGAGCTTAAGAAAAACTGGGGACAAATAACCAATTTTCAGATAATGTTACTTATAGGTGGGGATTGGAACTTGATTTGAACTAGAAAGGTTTTATCAGTGGGACCTAGAAGGGAAATATAACACAAGAGGGTATATGTCTGAAGAAATTTATGAAAATATTTTGTATGGAAGATGTGACTTCAGTAGTAGGAACTCAGACAACATTTCCATATTATTCCCCAAGGTACAACAACTGGGCTAGACTATACATAAATTATTTTTCACAGGAATATTTGCATTTGATCAAAAGCTTTGACACACATCCAATAACTATTTTAGACCATGCACCAATAAAAACAAGGATAAAAAATGCAGGATAATGAAGTAAAATTGAGATGATGGTGTTTTTTCCAACTACCTGTTAAAAAGAGAAGAATATAAGGAAAGGATAGTGGAAAATTATTCAAAACTTATTAGGGAAGATAGAAATATCTACAGAACTTACACTTATAGCTAGTGAGTAGGATACAATGAAACTGGAGATTAAAACACAATACAAATAAAAGAGAAAGAGATATATGGTTAAGAAGTATCAGAAATTACTAAAAGGAGATGACAAAGGTTAAAGTACTGCAAAATAAGGGGAATCTGATAGAATAAGAGATGCAAATGCAAAGTGGTAAAGAAGAAAAATAAGGGAGTATCTGGATAATATGCATGAGTTTAGAAAAATTGCTGTTAAGCACTATTTCTTTATAATAATTCCAGAGCAGAAAAACTTTTAGCATAATGACAATGATTTAAGGCAACTGAAAATAGAAAGGGTTGCTGCCAAACTTAGGGAATCTATAAAAAGAAAAATAACCAGAAATCCTGTAGAGGTATTGAGCTATTTTGTTTTTTTAATCAACTTTATTGAATTATCACTTGTGACACAGGCAAATTTACATTTATACGAAAGTAATCAAACTGTATTAACAAATTAACATTAACAAATATTATTCTTCATATATATTGCTATATATCATATAACCTAAGCAACATTACATAACTTATTCAATTCCTGCCCCCCTTTTTAAACAAGAAACATCTTTATTAAACCATCATTTACATTAAGCAATCATACATTTATATAAATAAAAACAAACCACACTGACACAATCCTAGTTGCAAGCATCTTACATCACATCACTAACCATACTGACACACTCCCAGTTGCAAACATTATACATCACTTATAATCATTTTCATTCAAACATTGCATAGCTCATTTAAGTCCCACCTTCTTTTAAACCTCATTCCTCCCCTGTATGTATTGTCCCCACAATTCCCATTTTCCTATATAGTTTGCTCCTACCCTTTTCTAAACATCTCAATTCCATTTGTTTTATCTCTGTTACTATATTCACTACTTCTAATATAGTTGGTTTAGATTTCGATTTCCATTTTCTAGTAATTGCTTTTTTGGCAGGAGTCATAATTAGAAACAGCAAGGCCTTACCATGTCTAGGCAATTCTGATTCTATATCATAGCTCAGAAAAATCATCTCCCTTATCACATCAGTCCATTCACCCAGCATCTCCGACAGTGCATCCTGCAGGGAATCCTTAAAGTCTACCAACCCACTACACTGCCAGAAAATATGTTCCCAAGTAACTCTTTCTTCCCCATCACATCTCCAACATTTGCTGTCTACCTGAGAAAGAATTCTCTAAAGTCTACTTAGGGTCTAAAAATATCTATGTAAACATTTCCAAGCAAAAATCCTAAATCTTCTAGATTTTGTTGCATATTTGGGAGACATACATATATATCCTCCCATTGTTTCTTTGTGAATTGCTTTTCCCGTCTCTCTTCCCAATCCTTTCTAACCTCCTCCGATTGATTCTTATAGTCATCATGCAATATTTTATATGCCCTACTAATTATTCCGTTTTTAATGACAGCTTCTGTTCTAGATTCTACTAAAACTCTAGCAGTGCCGGTCTTTCATTTAGGAACCCCTATTTCTTTCTCTTTGTCTATACTCTGATATCAGTCCTTGATAGGGAAGGCAATCTCTAACCTGCAGTCCAAATAAATTCTTGGCCTCTTCCCATGTTTTCAAGCTATTCCAGTAATTGTATGAAAATCTGTATAAAGCAGTGAAATGTGGAAATCAAGAAAAAGCACAAATCGAAATATTTGTGGAAGACTTAATTATACAAAGTTTAGAGGAAGATGAGGCTCAATAACTAACAATTAAGATAGGAGGGGTTGAAATAAAAATGGTGCTGGATAATCAATCTTCAGGAATGTCGCTAGGAACAGATGATATCCATGTGGACATTTGGAAGTTAGGAGAGAAGAAAGTGATAAAGATCTGGAAGATTTTGTTTGGCAGTATTTTAAAAGGAAAGGAAACACCAACATCTTGGAAGAAAGCTGTAGTGGCTGTATTACCTAAGAACAGTAAAGACCTATCAAACCCAGCTTCATATGGACCCATCAATTTTAAACCATGATTATAAAGTGTTCATGTCTATATTAGCTAAAAGAATGGCAAAAGTTTTGCCAGAATGATTAAATAAGAATCAATTTGTTTTTGTGTAGGGGAGACACATCTGAAAACATTAATAAAACAATTATGATCCGGAGGGAAGCAGAATGTAAGAAAATACCATTATTGTTGGTGGTTCTTGATGCAGAGAAAGTATTCAACAGAGTAAGCTGGGATTTTATGAGTAGGGTAATGAAAGCATTTGCATTCACTGCACCAGATGGAGGAGAGACAGCAGGCCCCATCCAAGCACCCTTCTCAATCCTCTGCGTGGCACCTCGCCAGCAATTTGGTTACTGCCAGACTCAACAGGCACTAAAGCTGCAGTAGCCACATTTCCCTGCTCAATGTCCTCTCCCTCCACCTGTCCTATATCTGTGGGCTCAGTGGACTGGGTAGGTGTAGGCCTACTGGCTGCTTCTGGGAAAAAGTAGGGGGTGGCTGGATGTCAACCTCTGTGTCAGATTCAACCTTTGCACCCCCTGACTATGCTTTAGTTTTGTCACCATCATAATCATCAGTGTCTCATGAGACACTGACATCAGGTGGCATAGGGCCCACACTTCCACTGTCATGATCACCTGCACTACTATGGTGCAATATATGCTAAACAACTAACAGTGCTGCCACTGTTACAGACAGTTCAGCAATACACACAACAAGCCTAAAATGACACATTATAATAGTTCTATAAATTGATCTGCAGTAGTGAAAGAAATTTATTTGGTTTACCATCTGCAGGAGGCATATGTCACTGGATTCCTGACAATCCTGAAATGCATTAAACAAGAGGTAAGGGCAACATCATCACATTTAAGAGTAAGAAAGGTACTACATGTCCTCCTCTATAATTGCATGAAGTGTACATTCAACAAGAATGTGGCTGACAACTCCAAACTGAGCTTATCACTGTACTGATCTTCAACTCCCCCCACCAAAAATACATGTGATGCAGAACTATTTTTATTTCAATTGTTTTACTACACAGTAGTATTCAACTGATCATAAGCCCTTCCTGGGACTGAGAAGGAGTGGTGCCCACATCAATGACATGTTGTGGGTCACTCTGCTATGAGTTGTACTGTTGTAGATGATTTGCCAGGAATTCCTCAATGGGGGTAAGAGGTGGTTCTGAAGCAGGCACACCCCCGTTACCCTCTGGTCTTGGGCAACAGCAGCTGCACGCCTCCGTGCAGAGGAGATCATGTCAGTGGCCCTGTGACATATCTGCTCATAAGTCTGTCTGTGGCCACTCACAGAATTTATGTTGGCAAAGATCTGCTGCCATAGTCTCAGCCTCTCTGGCACATTTGGCAGACCCCTTCCCAGAAGAAATCCGACATGTTGATGGAGCATGTCAACAATTATAGGATTCTTGGCCTCACTGAAGGGGGTTCTCTGCCTCAATGACATTTTCCACCCTAAAAAACAACAGAATGATAATGCACATACGTATCACATAACTACAAAGTAACTGTTACCAGATAAAACAGTTAATGTAAACAGTCAGTAGTACCCATTGACAATATATAAAACACTCTACAGACGTGCAATACTAACAACAGGCAGGATGCAAAACAAGGAGAGTAACAAGACCAACACATCCTTGTATGTGCCATAACAGTAACTCACCTGTGCTCGCTCCCAAAATAACAGTCCATCCTAGTTTGTGACATAACAGTAACTTTTCTTTGCTCCCACCACTTACAAAAGAACAGGCACAGGAACCATTTTGCTAATTAAACACATTTGAAATGCTAAACATGCTTTCAAAGGACCTGTCCCTGAAACATTTGTACATATGTGTCACACAGCTTACTATTTTCATGTATTGTCAATCATTTGTACCTCTGAAATGGCTTGACAAACATGGCCATGTCATTGGTACACTTCTAACTAATGCATACAGATAATGTAAAAGCCTTTGCTTCACATTATTCACTAACTCATTCACTCCAATGGAGCTCAGGAAGTTTACACTGCAACTTCCAATGGGCGGAGCCTAAGCCTTTAGACAGAATCAAATGATGTTGTCAGATTTTAAATAAATATTCATATCTCTGGAACCACATGGGTTATGAAGGAAATATACATGGCAAACCCTTCAGCACAAACTATTTTTATAGTGGTAGTATTCTTTAGGTTTTAGGTATTAAATGGAATTGTATTAGTCACAGTAAACACAGTAAATATTATGCTTGTAATATTTTGTAAACAACTTACAATATCACAGCAACCACTGAAGTTACACACATACTGTCAACAGTATTTTATTCATCTAGCTGAGATCTTTCATATGAGGCTAAGGAGCTCTGTCTGTGTTACTTGGCTGTTGAAATATTTAGCAACATGTGAAAATGATACCTGTATAAATTAATATCATAAAAAACAACAATTAATATCTCTTTACCTGCACTAGACAGAGGTCAAATATTAATGCAGTTGAGTTTGCTTACTGTGTAAGCTTTAACAAAAAAATCTTAAAAAACTGTACATAGCATGGTTTTAGAATTATTAATGCAAATATGGACAAGCAATATTTGACGCCTAGAGGCATCAGTACAAGTTAACTACAGATGCACCTGGAGGTGTCATTCGGCTGTAATGAGTTAATATATTCCAGCCTATGCATTATGTAGGTAACAAAATAAGAGCATACTTGCTGGAGTTCAAAACTCCTCTGTAAAGTTGGCTTTGAAGATATTTTGCTTTTCTGAACATGTAGCAAGTATTCTCACCATCAGTTTGGCTAGCTACACATTTACCTTTTTATAATGGAGTAGATTATTAATTGATTGGATCTGTCTTAGGCTGTGTTACAGAGCTGCTAATTACAGTATAAGCAGGTGAATTGCATGCCAAGCAACCAATCTGGTGGAGGTATTAAACAAGTTATCAAGCAGCCATGTAGACTCCATGCTGTTTTTTTCCTGTGGATTTCAAAAGTAGTGGCGTACAGACACAGAAAGTCTACACACAGAGAATATTAGAAGCTGCTGCTGCTTAACTCCATTTGTATGTGCTACAGGCTGCAGGCAATGCTGCTGCTACTGCCAACAGGCCTAGACTGAGACAGAGAAGAGTTTTCAGGGCACATTTAACCTATCACATTAAACATGACAAGGACAGTGTAGAGTTCTACAGGGTGGACAGGGACACAATACAGGAACCTTGTGACCTCTGCTGGCCTCAGCTCAGAGCCACAGCCTTTACCTTCCCATGTATTGGCTGTGTACTGCTTGCATCAAAGTCAGCCCTGAACTAACACTGTGGCAACTGCTGCATTTACAAGGTAAGTCATGAACATGTTCCATGCTGTATTTTAATTATTTAAAGAAAAGAAATGGGGAGGCACTAGGAACTAAGGGTGGGTGGCACAATGCCAGGGTAATCCTATGGGCTAGGCTTGTAAAGGCTCCAGGGCCGTTAGCCTAGTACACGTCTATGAACCTATAAGACAGGAATGTGGTGAAATGGGGAGTAAGCAGGGGGAAGAACAAAGTGAAAGGAGGGAAGAAATGTGAAGGAAGGATATAGGAACGAACCATACCTTTCCATTTCTTCAAGAATAAAACATGAACACATATGCAAAATATTAGATGAATTTGGACTGTCACCTCCAGAGAGAGGAGTGACCATAACACAATCTGTTCTATAGGGAATTCGACTGAATCAAGTGTGTCATGAAGACACGGGTGCGAAATGGTGAGCTATGTATGAGATGATTTTTTTTTTTTTTTTGTGGGACGTGCCCATTTATTTATTTATCTTAAGGAGGGAGGAATGTTAGGGAAAGGATGTATGAATGTCTGGGTGAGATAAGGTGGGCAGACAAGGAAGCAATTGCAGACAGACAAGACAAACAAGACAAGAGACAGGGATGGTGAAGCACACAAGAGGTGAGTGAAGACTATGGTTGGTGAGAGGGTGGGAAATCCAGGTCCCATGCATGCCGAGGCAGTTGACAGTGAGAATCTAGTCCTCACACAGTGGACTGTCATCACTGTCACCTCACTGCACTGCTGGCTGCAGTGCCTGATGTCTGCATTTCCTACATGTACTCTGAACTATAATAGGGAGCAGGCACTCCATCTAGCATAGGCATGCACCCACAGTGTGGCACACAGTCCTGTGCACGCCATCCCTAGCAGTTACTGTCAGGTGATAAACTCACCCCCTCTGCCTGTGCTCCCGGAGAGAGCCATAGCCCTATCCCCCAGAGCAGAACTACCTGAGGGGTCAGGTAGTGCAGGGGAGGCAGATGGGGTGCTACCAGGTTGTACACCAGACATGCTGGGCAGTGGTACTGTAGCCGGTAGAGTGTGGGCAGGTGGATTCCATGGGACAGGCCTACCCTGCTGTGCTGTGGGAAAAAAATAAAAAATTAAAAAAGAAATAAAAATAAAAGAGAGAAAAAGGTTGGGTTGAGAGGAAAAACATGGAGAACATTAGTAACTTCATATGTGACATAGAACGCATTGATACAACTGTTTTACTCTATTCTGTTACCTTTACTTTTAACATTACAAACTCCTAACAAATTTCTTCATTACTTTTAAGACTACCCAGTTCATAGCAGAGGCACACTACAGTACAGATTGCAGCCACTAATCCTTGATGTGTGTATATATTGCACATATGCATGTTCCAGTTATACTGATTACAGTTTACAGATGGCCATTTTTGCCACTGGTTTAGCGGTATGAAATTACATTGCAATAATGATTAAAACCTAACAGTATTGTATATTTGGGAAGTGTGGTTTTTGAATCCACCACCAATGACTATTGCCTAATACTGAATTGTTATTTTGTTCTACAGACTAATGCATGCATACTTTCCTTTTACAGTTTAGAGATGCGTGCTAACTGTTATTTGAGAATATGGCACCATTGCTTTGTGCTATAGACTAAGACATGCATAGTTGCTTTTTACAGTTGAGATATGCATGCTTAATTTGATACACCTGTATTAAATACCAAGTGAGTGGCCCTTATCTTTTAATGGTACTAAATTACTATACAAATTATTATTATTATTATTAAAATACTATTTAGACAGTACTGTTCTGATGCATACATACCACATGCTTCTCGCGTCCTTAACAAACACATGGCATGGGACTGGACACATTCAAGGCTTGCTCTGTAGCAGCTATGGAAAAAAAATCAAACAGAACAGAGCACCATTATAAATACCAATCTTGACATATTCAGCCTTTAACCCTTACAGTTATTCACTGAAATTGATACTTACACATTTGTGGGGTGATCCCTGTATTAAATTCTCCAATGCAATGTATCCCACGTCCTCTTCTGGTGGTAATCGAAGTGATGTCTGCATTGCTCACCAGTTCAGGGGATACCTGTAGCACTGGTCAAAGCCCTGGCAATACTATTCCAGGCTTCAGACTTGTATTCTGAGCCTGAATAGTCCCACTGCAGCAATCAGGGCCCATGCTCCTTAACTAGAGTCCAACAAACACTTTGGACTCCTGGACACCCCATCTCTGTGCTCAAAAGTGCACACTCTCACTAGCAACTCCTGATATGCCTGCCATAGCTCACACTCAATGTAGAATGAGTATCTCCCACCAATTGCATTTTATATGCTGATGTTTTCCCACCTATTGCATGCCTTGCATTTACTGAGATTGTGTACATTTTGGTTTTGCAACATTTGAAAATGTGCATCTCTTAACATTGTGCAAACATGGTAGGTGAGGCTGTGCACTGCCAGGCACCATGTTTGCGCAATGTTAAGCAATGCTTGTCAGGGGCAATCACTGCATTTTTGAGATTATTTGGTATACAGGCACTTGTGTAAATGTGCTAGTCAAATGAACCATGTCTACAGTTCTCCTACACTTACAGCTATTGCCACAAGAAGGTTGAGAAAGCAGTTGTGTATGTTGCATTTCTTTGCTATAATCTCCAATCTCACGAAAGTAAAACAAAATTTGCACACCTTGTACTAGAACCCTGGACCACCTGCACTCTACAACTACACTTAACACCTACTGCCACTAGATTAGTGAGATGATATGCCTTATCTTAGTAGTTCTTGTAAATTTCTCGCTGTTAAATGTACCACAACACTGCTTACTATGTTTGCGCGATAGTCAGTATTATTAATTGAATGCATCTGATTTATGTTTGTGGCTGTCTGGGTCCTGTCTACAACCAGGGTGGTCTATTCCTCCAGTTTGTGTGCTGGTGTGCTTCGTGCAAACCAGGTGAGCACAGCTAAACATGTTTCTGCCAAGCGATGAAGTGCACAAACACTGACTTAAAAAAAAAAATAAAAAGATGAAAAACAAAAGGGAGACTGTCCAGATTTCTTCTGAATGTCCAGATGTTTGCATCATATTTTTAGGCTGTCCCTTGTAAGATGTGTGGTCTATTGGGAAATCTGCGAAGATTGATGTCGGTACATAATGACATACATTTTCGTTTCCTACTTCATATCCTTCAGAAAATGTACGCCAACACAAAGTAAATCTGTCCCTATTTTTGGCTCTTTGTCCACCCATTAATTTAGGGTTTGTCCAGATTGCTGGTGCGAGCCGAGAAACCTTGCTAACGTGCACCACACATCATTAACATTCATGGCGCGATGTTGCTAGAAAAGCAGTATGGCGTACGTGAAAACACTCCACGTAGGTTTGAGCGTAACTTACACAGAGTTTATTGAATCCCGCACATTTACTTTGTTGTATTATATTTACAAATTAGTGGGAGAAATATATAGTTCATATGCTTTTTTTTTCCTGAGGGTCAGAGTGTTGCATATGAGTCAGTAATTAGTAAGCTCAATGCAGATTTTATACCAGGAAGAGATATACATGAAAGGGAATGCAGAGATGTGTTCAGGCTAAAGGTGAATGTGCTGAAGCTTTTTGTAAGACAGTTGTATGGACTGGCTGAAAACTGTGGGGATAAAAAAAATAGATAAACAGATTAGAGATGTTAATGTAATTTTGCTAGTTGATATTGAACTGTCTAAAAAGTTACTGCTAGTCATAAATTTAACTTTGGAAAAAAACAATAGAAATTGCTGGAGAGGCTGAACAAGTGAAAGAGACAAAATGCTAATATGAATATGGCAAATAATCTGTGTAAAAATAAGTAGGGGGAAAATGGACAATTTGAAAATAAATAGGATACTGGCCATAGCAGATGTGTGCATGAAAAGCAGGATGAATTTAAACTTGTAAAATGCAGAAGGTGCAGCTACTTTCATGCTAAATCAGAGCAGTGTGCAGCATGTGGCAGAAGATGTAAGAATGTAATAAGATAGGATGTGCAGCATGTGGCAGAAGATGTAAGAATGTAATAAGATAGGATGGCAGCATGTGGCAGAAGATGTAAGAATGTAATAAGATAGGATGGCTGCATGTGGCAGAAGATGTAAGAATGTAATAAGATAGGATGGCTGCATGTGGCAGAAGATGTAAGAATGTAATAAGATAGGATGGCTGCATGTGGCAGAAGATGTAAGAATGTAATAAGATAGGATGGCTGCATGTGGCAGAAGATGTAAGAATGTAATAAGATAGGATGTGCAGCATGTGGCAGAAGATGTAAGAATGTAATAAGATAGGATGTGCAGCATGTGGCAGAAGATGTAAGAATGTAATAAGATAGGATGGCTGCATGTGGCAGAAGATGTAAGAATGTAATAAGATAGGATGGCAGCATGTGGCAGAAGATGTAAGAATGTAATAAGATAGGATGGCTGCATGTGGCAGAAGATGTAAGAATGTAATAAGATAGGATGGCTGCATGTGGCAGAAGATGTAAGAATGTAATAAGATAGGATGGCTGCATGTGGCAGAAGATGTAAGAATGTAATAAGATAGGATGGCTGCATGTGGCAGAAGATGTAAGAATGTAATAAGATAGGATGTGCAGCATGTGGCAGAAGATGTAAGAATGTAATAAGATAGGATGTGCAGCATGTGGCAGAAGATGTAAGAATGTAATAAGATAGGATGGCTGCATGTGGCAGAAGATGTAAGAATGTAATAAGATAGGATGGCAGCATGTGGCAGAAGATGTAAGAATGTAATAAGCTAGGATGGCTGCATGTGGCAGAAGATGTAAGAATGTAATAAGATAGGATGGCTGCATGTGGCAGAAGATGTAAGAATGTAATAAGATAGGATGGCTGCATGTGGCAGAAGATGTAAGAATGTAATAAGATAGGATGGCTGCATGTGGCAGAAGATGTAAGAATGTAATAAGATAGGATGGCTGCATGTGGCAGAAGATGTAAGAATGTAATAAGATAGGATGGCTGCATGTGGCAGAAGATGTAAGAATGTAATAAGATAGGATGGCTGCATGTGGCAGAAGATGTAAGAATGTAATAAGATAGGATGGCTGCATGTGGCAGAAGATGTAAGAATGTAATAAGATAGGATGGCTGCATGTGGCAGAAGATGTAAGAATGTAATAAGATAGGATGGCAGCATGTGGCAGAAGATGTAAGAATGTAATAAGATAGGATGGCAGCATGTGGCAGAAGATGTAAGAATGTAATAAGATAGGATGGCTGCATGTGGCAGAAGATGTAAGAATGTAATAAGATAGGATGGCTGCATGTGGCAGAAGATGTAAGAATGTAATAAGATAGGATGGCTTGTCGTCATCTATAAATCTAAGCTAGTTAAAGAAGTTGCTGCAAAAAAATAAAAATGAAAAGAAAGTTGAAAAGCATTTTTTCTGGGTTCAGTGACCATTTATCACATATAATTCCCCTCCACAAAGGTGGCCCCTCCACAGAATTTATTTATTTATTTTTATTTATTTTACATTTGTTGACCGGGATAGTCCGTCTGGATTACATGTCCATTTTCAGCGGAGGCCCGGGGAGAAAAGCTCCACAGTGACAGTAATTAATACAAAAAGATAATACAAATGATTACACTCATACAAAAGTAATTATATTCAAATAATAAACATTAAAAGAGTAAAAATATTTATACAATAGTGAATGTACAAAAAAATCAACACAGATTCCGGAGTAGATATTCTGCTATTGAGGAATAAACTTCTTTAGTATAGAAGAGATGAGAAAAGGTAAAGCAGAAAAAAGGTAGGGGCCCACGGGGGAAGATCCATGTAGAAAGGAGAGAAGGATTAGTCAAGATTGGAGCACTGACAGAGCCAGTTAGTCCTTAAATGGAGATGTAGTTTTTTTTGAAAGAATTAAGAGAGGTGTTACAGGTGAGACTAGGAGGGAGGGAATTCCATATTTTTCCAATGGTATTGGTGAAGAGTGAGTCACCTCCTACATTATTGGCTTTGATTGTTTGAACTAGAAGTTTATTTGAGGAGCGCAAACTACTGAGGTTATTGTAGGGTATGATTAGGTTATTCAGAGCTGGCGTTTTTTCAGGTTGGTTCAGGATTTTAAATGCTTCTATCAGTTGGGTCTGTTTTAGAAGGTTAGGGTATTCAATCCAATCAAGGTTATTTAGATTAATACAATGATGTGTTCTGTAGGGCATGCCTGTGGCAAATCTGGCAATATGATTATAGCAGCGTTCAAGTTTATTTAGTTCAGATGTGTTGAGGTTAGTAAGTATGGGAGATGCATATAGGAGGGTGGAGAGAAGATGTGAGCGGGCCAGTGTCACTTTAGCTATAGGAGTTAGAAATGATTTGATCCGGTAAAAGGATCCTAGTTTTTTGTTAACGGTTTTAATGGTCTGGTTAATATGTATATCAAATTTGAGTTTGTTGTCTATGGAGACTCCTAGTAGTTTGGTATAGGGGTCAGGAGATGATAGTCCCATTTTTGGAGTAAATAGAAAAGGATAGCGGTGTGATCTTTTGCGTGGGATGAAATAGTAGTAGTTTTGTTTTGTTTGGATTCAGGATCAGTTTACGTTCTAACAGCCAATTTTCTACTGATGTAAAGCAGGACTGGGTTTTTGCTAGTAGGTTAACAGAGGATGTGTCAGAACAAATTAATGTGGAGTCGTCTGCATATTGAATGCAGATGGCTTCAGGGATGGCTTTATACAGGTCATTTGTGAAGATAGTAAAAAGGAGAGGCCCCAGTATAGATCCTTGGGGTACCCCTATGGTATTTGGTAAGAGTTTAGAGAGTTTTGATTGCCAAAGGACGGCTAACCAATTACCGTCCCATAGCTATTCTATCTCCACTCTCAAAAATACTAGAGTGATGCATTCACTCTCAGGTCTCAGACTACTTACCTCCTTACTAACAACCTCCTTTCCAATACTCAACATGGTTTCCAGCCAAACCATAGCACCACCACTGCCTTACTCTCCTTTACAAACACTATCCTTCAGCATAAAAGCAATGGCTCTCTGTCCTCTGCTACTTTCCTAGACCTATATAAAGCATTCAACATGGTCCCACACAAACAATTAATCTCTGTCCTCAATAACCTATCCTTCTCTCATTCAGTCACCCAGTGGTTTCAGAGTTACCTGTCTGACCGCCAACAATCCGTTGTATGGCGCAATGACATATCTCCCCAACTACCTGTCTCTATAGGGGTTACCCAAGGATGCATTGTTGGACCGCTACTCTTCTCTATTTTCACCAATAATCTAGCCACTGCCACCAAACATGGCACACTCATACAATACGCAGATGACTCAACCATCATCTGCTAAGCCCAGTCCCTACCCAAACTGCAAAATGTCACACAGGAAGCCTTTTTCTCTGTTGAAACTTGGTTATCCGATGCCCAATTAATACTCAACCCAAACAAAACTAAACTACTCATCCTCCAACCTACCAAACATACTCAAAACAACTCTCACTTTAACATCACAGCAAAAGACAACACCACTATACACCCAACAGAACACACCAAATTGCTAGGAGTTGAAATAGACAATAAAATAAAATTTGACATTTACATATCCATGACCATAAAAAAAGTCCACAAAAAACTAGGAGTGTTATACAGAAATAAGCAACTTCTCACCAAAGCAACAAAGATTTCAGTAGCAAATTCCCACCTTATCTCCACCCTACTTTATGCCTCTCCAATATATACCAACCTAAGGCAATGTGATCTAAACAGCTCAAGACCTGCTACAACAAAATCGCCAAATTCACCACAGGGGCATCCTACCATAGTCACCACTGTCTCTCCCTTGCTGAACTGGGCTGGCTTGAACCCTCACCTCCTTCAATGGTATCAACTTGCCCTCACCCACAAACTAGTAAACCATCCACTAAAAGTCCCATCCCTCCAGAATCTACTCCAACCCTATCGCACCACCAGACCACTAAGATCCGGCAACAAAAATCACTTACAGGTCACTAAAGCCAATAACTCTGCTGGAGAAGCACTATTCTCTTGCGCCATAGCCAAATTATGGAACTCCCTCCCACCCACAATTACCTCAGTACCATCATGCACCCACTTCAAAACTTTACTAAAAGTGCACCTAAAAACATGCTGGCTATGCCCTTGCTAATATCACCCCCCCCCCCATCCACCCACTGCCTTTCTTTCCACCCCACTAACTACCTTGATTATAGCAAGCTCAGATGCTCATAAGCCTAACTACTTATTATACAGCAGGAACTTCTTATTGTAACAATTGTTAATGTCTGTTATGTACTTCGCAGATGATAAAGATTCTAGTTGTCTACTGATGTACTATGTTCTTCATCTGTAACTATGTTTGTAATTTTTAATTGCTATGTAAATCCAATGTAACTACCGTCTGTATATTTTAACTGTGGAGCTTTTCTCCCCAGACCTCCGTTGAAAATGGACCTACGTCTAGTCGGACACTCCCGGTCAACAAATGTAAATAAATAAATACATAAATAAATTATGCTAAACGTAGAACAAAGTTACCAATAAAGCTCCTTATTTATGGCAACCCAGTATCCATTAATATTAATCCAGGGACATTGTTACATTGATATAATTTGCTATCTACAGTTGCATCTTAAAACATCCGCAATTGTATGAAACAGAAAGAGAAAAGTTGCTTGATTTAATGGGCATGGATAGATATATTAAGATCAATGAGAAAAAAGGACTGCAGAAGATCAATAAGTTTGATAAAACAAATGAATGCAGTAATTAAGACTGTCCATAGAGATCCATGCGATGTAACAGAAATAAACAGGATATACTACTGTGCGGCTAAATTAATAACTGATACAGTTCTACCACAAGATCACAGGGTAGTTAGGGAAAGGAAGGGGAGAAATAGAATATCATCATAGAAGTATAGAATAGAGAAAACTGTAAAGCAGTTAAGACAAGAAGTGTCACTGTTAGAAGATTATAGAAGAGGGAATAGATCAACAAAAATACTAAGAAAGATAGATGTGATTAAAGCAATGCACAGTACTAGAACAGACCAGGATCTTTCATGCGCTATCGCAAATAAACAAAATTTCGGCACAGGCGGAAAAACTTGGAAGATACACAAATATAAGGGAAAAGTACAAAATAAGCAATTTATTAATGAACCAAAAAAAAGTTTATAGAGAATTGGGAAATAAGGTAAAAGGAATTGAAAGACCGCCAAAAATGAGGAAAAAGGTACATTTTGGAGAAGTATCTATGAAGATCCTGTGGAACATAACAAAGATGCTAAATGGATAGAAGAAGTAAAAGAAAGAATAAGAAGTTTAAAGGTACAGGATATGAAATGAGTTAAAATAACAGCTAGAGAGATTGAAACAAAAAGTTAAGAAAAGCCTCTAACTGGAAAACCCCAGGCCCAGATGCAGTGCCTAACTTTTGGTTATAAGTATTAACATCTTTGCACGATGATTTAGCCATGAGTAAGAACTATTTATATGCAGAAAAAAGCACCAGAAGGTAAACTGTTGAAACAAAAAAAAAAACACCGTAGCGGGCTCCAAACCTTTTGTATAGTCCAGGATATACGAAATAACTGTTGAAATGTCACAGCACAAATAATTCCACAAGATATTCAGGCTCCAAACCTTATTTAATAATCCAGGATATATGAAAAACTGTTAAAATGCCACAGCACAAACAATTCCACAAAAAGTTAAGCACTTTCACTTAGGTCTATCCCAAGCTGCATCAGAACATGGAATAAAATCAATCAGCCACTTTTAAACACATTCAAAAATTTTCAGCCAATAGTAACATCTCATGCATAATTAATTAAATAAAGCCACAGTAAAATATAAGCTGTAGTAAACCCTTATGTTAAAACAGTAGCAACCAAAATGAATACACATATTCTAGGTGCCATAATAAAAAGGAAAGAGTATATGCATTCATTTTGTTTGTTATTGTTTTAAAACAATGATTCATGACAGCATGTATTTTATTATGGCACCTAGAATATGTTCATAGGTTCATAGGTTCATACTAGGCTATCTGCCCTAGGGCATTTATAAGCCTAGCCAGAGTGTGTTTGGCTTTCGCCACCCATTTTAAATGAATTTTGCTATGCCCTTTTTCGAGGTTAGTATACTGTGCCTCTGTCTAACAGTGACACAGAAGTGATACCCGGGGTAAACCTACTATCTCCCATCCACTCATCAAGATTCCTCTTGAAGAGAGTCAATGAGGGACTCTGCCTAACCTGGACTGAGATTTTATTCCAGAGTGAAGGGAGCCTCTGGGTTATGAATCTGTCCCTCCAGCATGTCCTATTTATTTCAGTGCTGAGGTTCAAGTCTCTTGAGCGCATAGCTTGATGGGATTTGGATTTTCTGAGGTGCAGCATGTCCATTAATTCCGGGTTGGACATGGCTTTATACATCAGGCACAGATCGCCTCTGAGCAGGCGGTATGCCACTGAGTAGAGCTGGAGTTTCTTTAACCGGGCAGCATATGGCATCTGTTTGAGCCCTTTGATCCTCTTGTTGAGGTACTTTTGGGGTCTTTCCAGTTGCTGCAGGTGTCTGGTAAGGTACATCCCAAAAGGGGCATTGTACTCAATTATGGGCCTGATGAGGGATGAGTAAAGAGGCACGATGACCTACCCTGATCTAGATGTGAATCCCTTCATGATTAGGTGGGCTATATAAAATGTTTTTCTAACCACTTTGGCCACATGGTTGTCAAATGAGAGATTGCTATCAACATGGGTCCCCAGGTCCCTAATTACTTCTTTCATACTTAATGGATTACCACCTATGTGGTAATTGGTGGGCACTTTGTTTTTGCCAAAGGGGATGACTATACACTTTTTGGCGTTTAGCTTGAGGCCATGGCTCTGGCACCAGCTGTGTGCTTCTATGAAGCCCTTTTGTAGGATGCTTGTGTTGGCTGGAGAGTCGATTATGGCACCCAGTTTGCAGTCATCTGCAAACTTGGTCAGCCACAGTCCTTCCGTGTTAGCCTGTACCTCCGAGAAATATATACCGAACAAGAGAGATCCCAGGACTGAGCCTTGTGGGATGACACTTGTAACTGGTTTGGAGACTGACATGGCTCCAGCAATTCTAACCATGTGGGTTCTGTCCTTGAGCCAGTTTGCAACCCATCTAGTGACATAGGGGTTTATATTTAAGCTGGTGAGCTTATCTATAATGCCCGAGTGGGGTATTGAAGGCTTTTGCAAGGTCCAGGTAGGCTGTGTGGACCACCTTCCCCTCATCAATGGCCTTGGTGACTGTTTCAAAGAAATAAACCAGGTTTAAGAGGCAGGATCTGCCCTTAACAAAGCTGAATTGGGTAGGATCCAGTGTCTGTAGGTCCCCAATATCTTTATTTATGAGGTCCATGATGATCCTTTCCATAGCTTTGCAGACCAAGCTAGTCAGGCTTATGGGGCGATAGTTTCCAGGATCCGTTGAGGCACCACCTTTGTGGAGAGGGACCACTGTTGCTGTATGCCACTCTTTGGGTACATATCCTGTAGTAAGGCTGAGATTGAACAGTAGTTTTATGTTTGGGTTTAGTTCTTCTTGGAGTTCATGTAGGACGCAGCCCGGGACACCGTCTGTTCCCATTGATGCTGTGATTTTTGCTTTGGAGAGGGCGGTTCTTACCTGAGCATCTGAGATGTCAGGGGGGGGGGGCAGCACTCTGCTGGGATAGATATTTGCCCTTTTGGTGGGGAAGGGGGGGAGAAGTTTGCGCTGAACCTGTCAGCTAGGATGTTGGCAATGTCTGTGGGTTCGGTGTATTTTTTGTCATTTTGGATTAATTCTGAGCATATCTGGGAATTCCCACCCAGGTTCCTAACATAACTAAAGAAAGCTTTGTGATTATCCTTAGTGTCCTGTGCAATTCTTCTCTCAAAGCTGGCCTTAGATGATTTTATGAGTGCCCGTAGTTTTTTGCTAATACTGATCAGAGATGCCTTCCCTTTTTGGGATTTTGCTCTATCATGTAGTATCTTCCTCCTTCTATTGTATAGTTTGTTTATGGCTGGGGTCCACCAGACAGGACGCCTAACTTTGGAGGATTGGGTCTTAGTTTTATTTGGTATTGCATGATCCATGCATTCCTGAAGGTGTTCATAGAATGCGTTTATAAAGGATTCTGCGGTCTGGGCCGTATTTTCCACAGGCCCGGGGGCTTTGAAGGATTCCACCTCAGTTTTGAGGAGTGTGAAATTTGCTTTAGAGAAGTTTTTCACTGTGGTTTTCTGGGCAGGGGCTGGGGTCGGGATGTGAATATCTAGTGAGATTAGTTTATGGTCTGATCTTACCAGTGAGGGATACACTTCTGGTCTGGAGCATAGAGTCCCCATGTTGGTGATGATCAGGTCCAGTATGTTTTTCCCTCTTGTGGGAGTGGCAACAAGTTGTTCCATAGCATTTGAGTTTATAAATTCTAGGAACCTTCGGGCTAGGGTGTTGGAGCTAGAGTAATGCTCCCAGTCTATGTTAGAGTAGTTGAAGTCGCCCAATATAATGTTGTTTGGAGAGACCTTGATATTTTCCAGTGTTCTCAGGAAGGCCGAGTGGGTTCCTGGGTTTGGGAGGGTGGTCTGTAGCAACCTATAAACTGGAAGGCAGTTTTATCCACTGTTAGTTGCACATGGATAGTCTCTGATGCTTCGTGCTGTGCCACCAACCTGGAGGTGTGGGTATCTTTGACGAATATTGATACTCCCCCTCCTTTTGTGGTTCGGTCCAAGTTTTGGGGCCGAAAAGCATGGTATTAGGTATAACCTGGTAGTGCTAAGGTGCTCTCGGGAGCCTTGAACCAGGTTTCTGTTACTGCACAAATATCAATGTTCTCCATGCTAAGGAGAGTTTTGAGTGCATGCATCTTGAGGTTTAGACTTCTGGCTTTGAGTAGCATTACTCTTAGTTTCTTATCCCTTGTGATATCTATGGAGGTGGGTTTGTCTTTTGAGCCTTGCCTAAAAAAGGCACTATGAGGGTGGCAAGAGCTTTTGCCAATATCCAGAAGCCCAGGTGTGACAGGTGCAAGCCGTCCCTAGCGAAGCATCGTGGCTTGTCGAGCATGTCTTCCCAGACAGACAGGCATTGGATCCCCTTTGAATGACACCAATACTTAAGCCAATTGTTGAAATTGATCATCTTGTCTTCATATTGTGGCATCATTCTTGGTGAGGGTAAGATACTACTCAAGGTCAGGTTCATACTGGCCTGGGCTACATGCTCAGAGAGCTCCTCTATGTCTCTTTTCATGCAGTCCAGGGAGGTACGTCTCAGTTCATTCATACCAGCATGGACAATGACCGAGTCATATTTGTACTTGCCTTGGAGTGATCTGAGTGCTTGTGTTATGTGGCGGATCCTAGCACCCGACAGGCAGCTCACCGTGACCTTCTCCTTGTTCAGCCTGGTGAGCGGGACGTCAGTGTGCCTGACGATAGAGTCACCTATTACAAGTGTATCAGGTGTGTTGTTTAGCCTTAAGGGCTGTGACTGTTTGGCACACTGGCTTTGTGAGCTATGTGTTGCACGTGTTTTGTTTTGGGGTAGCGGTTGCTTGGGTGTCTGCTTTGGAGGTCTCTGCTGCTTAGGCAGATTTTTATTTAGAGCCTCCAGTATATTTTTGTGTGTTTATGTGTTTGGTTTGCTGTTGTGGTAGGTCTATGTGAGACTGGAATTGTAGTGAGTGTGGTTTCCTTCTCCTCCTGACTGGTTACGCCAGTACTGAGTTGAGAGAGCTTAGCCTCCAGTTTGGCTATATGGTTGCATCTCTCACATGTGTTGGAATTTGTTGGGAGGAGGAGAGGGTTGTCTGTGTACATGAGGCAGTTGTAACATTGCCTCAAGATTCTCAGATTCATCAGCTGGACTGGAGAGGAGACTGACAACTGACCTTTGGACATGCTAGAATAGTATTGGGAATTCCTTTATAATTTAAAAAAAAGGGCCAATGGGGAACAAAGTACTCAAGGGGAGTTTGTGAGGGTGTAGTGCTTTTAATTTTTTAGTGCTGACTTATATAATTGCTTTAGTGAGCAAGTGTCATGCTTTAGAGTGGGAATAGGGTGTTTATTATGAGAACTAGATCAGTTCTAAGGGAAAAAGTGAAGAGCAGACTTTGTGGAGCCGAGAATGGTTTAAACCCAATTAAGCAGCTCTGCCAGATGCTGCGCTATGCGCAAAATCGCGCAAAGCCACACTAAAGCGGGTTTTATACAGGGGGACATGAAAGAGCTAGAAATTGGCCCAAAACGGTCAATAGACTACCAGATTCTTGTGCTGGGATAGACTGCTCCAAGCTCCCCACTGCCACTGGTGAACAAAGAAGCCTCCCTTTATCCAAGAAAGGAAATGGGCAACCCAGGAACTTTCCAAAAGTGCAGAATACAGCAAAGCCTGTATTTGGACTACTCTAGGTCAGGAAAGATGGGAAACAAGGAACATTTTTTTTCCTTTTTGCAACAAACAGCAGGAAAATGCAATAAATATGTAATACAGGCTAGCGCACTTGAGTGTGTAACCTCAACAGATAAACGCAACAAACAGGACAAACTTTAAAAGTGCAGGTGCAAAAACAACTTTAAACAGTTTAAAACAGTTCAAGAAGCAGAAATACTTGCAGTTTAGCTAGATCGGACAGTCGCCCAGGTAGTAGCAGGAAAAAAAACACTTTTATCAGATTTGCAGTCGCTCTTTTAGCCTCTCTGCTGCTAGCACCACTCTGCAGGACCATGAGGAGCTTGGCTGAGTAGTAACAAGCGCACAAACCGCGCCAAAGTGGGTTTTATACAGGGGGACTTGAAAGAGCTAGAAATTGGCCCAAAATGGCCAATAGACTACCAGATTCTTGTGCTGGGAACACTCCTCCAGGGATAGATAGGCTGCTCTAAGCTCCCCACTGCCACTGGTGAACAAAGAAGCCTCCCTTTATCCAAGAAAGGAAATGGGCAACACAGGAACTTTCCAAAAGTCCAGAATACAGAAAAACCTGTATTTAGACTACTCTAGGTCAGGAAAGATGGGAAACAAGGATAATTTTTTTTTCTTTTTTGCAACAAACGGCAGAAAAATGCAATAAATATGTAATACAGGCTAGCGCACTTGAGTGTGTAGCCTCAACAGGTAAGTGCAACAAACAGGACAAACTTTAAATTACACGTGCAAAAGCGTGCTAAAGCTGGCTTTAAAGCAGGGGGTTAGAAATAGATAGGAAATGGCCCAAAACAGCCAATAAGCTACAGGACACTGGGCTGGAACCACTCCTCAAGGGACAGATAGGCTGCTCAGAGCTCCCCACTCTCACTGGTGTACAAAGAAGCTTCCTCCTATCCAAATAAGGATATGGGCAACACAGGAACTATGACACAGCCCAGAGATAAGCAATACCTGAAGACTGGACTATTCTAGTTCAGTAAAGGCGGGAAACAAGGATTTTTTTTTACAAAGTAGCATAAATTAGGTACAGAAATACAGTAAATGCTTTACTACCAGTTAAACTAAGCAAAAACAAACTTTAAAAGTGCAAAAAAAACTCAGAAATACAGGCAGGAATGCAATAAAATAACTTTGCAGAGCTTATTTGGTTAAAGAAACAGAGAAGTCTATATATACAGAAAAGCAGCTAAAACACACAAACACTTCAGATGCAGTGCAACCTAGAGCACTTGAGTTGTAGCAATATTAAGGCAATTACAGTTATAATAAATGCTCTGAAATATACTCTATATTTCCAAAATGTTTGAGAAGCACAGTCAGAACACAAGGAGGTTCAGGCAAAAAAAAAATGTTTTATTTTTTGAAAGGGAAAAAGGAGAAACAGAAGGCCTTATCAAATGTTCTCTCTGTACTAGGTAGAATGAGCTAATGACACTAGACTGGGAGGAGTGTCACAGATCAGATTTACAGTAGGGGCGGGCAACTGCAAAGCCACCAAGTATAAGAGCAAGACACCAACTGGGCGGGAGGGTCGGGACAATAGCCTACAGCCAGTAGCACTAGAGAAAGCCACAAACAGATAAAGATTTGTAAAGATGCAGAATGATTTTAACTGCAGACAAATCAGTTACTTGTGCAGATTAGTTAATAGCAATAAAATACACTCGAAGACTAAAAAGCAGACAATAAAAGTGCTATATATTAATTGTTAAACAATAATCTGTATAAATAATCGAAAAAAAAACAGGATACTTATATATCTCAGCTAACAGCTGCGATCAACAACTCTTATCCACTCTGCTCAGTGTGTATAGACAGAAACCCTATCAAAGTTAGGGCTTAAATACCAGAAGAACAACTTTTTTTTTTTACAAGAACACAAAAGAACCAGCCCCCACTCAGCAGACTATTAACACAATATAGCCAAGTTAAAGAGAGGCTTCAGCTAAAAACAATAGCCTACAGCCAGTAGCACTAGAGAAAGCCACAAACAGATAAAGATTTGTAAAGATACAGAATGCTTTTAACTGCAGACAAATCAGTTACTTGTGCAGATTAGTTAATAGCAATAAAATACACTCGAAGACTAAAAAGCAGACAATAAAAGTGCTATATATTAATTGTTAAACAATAATCTGTATAAATAATTGAAAAAAAAAACAGGATACTTATATATCTCAGCTAACAGCTGCGGTCAACAACTCTTATCCACTCTGCTCAGTGTGTATAGACAGAAACCCTATCAAAGTATGTATTAATTTTGGTTGCTACTGTTAAGAGTGAACCTGCAAGCTACCCTAAAAATTATAGACCAAAAACCTGCCTTCTGACAATGTATAAACTATACATGGGAATTGACGCCAATAGAGTTTATAGTCATTTAGAAGAAAACTCAACCGTGGCAGCAGAACAAAAGGGCAATAAAAGAAAGTCATATGGAACAAAGGTCATATGTTGCCTTTATAGTGGAGAACCGTAAAAAGGGGAAGAATCTAAGTATGGCATGGACTGACTACAAAAAAGCATTTGATAGTATCCCACATTCATGGATAAAAGAGTGCTTAAAATGTATAAAATATACCCAGCACTGATTGACAACATTACAGTAACCATGAAACAATGACAGACCACTTTGCAATTAAGCCATGATAAAGGACAGATTATTATCCCAGGGATAAAAATTCAAAGGGGGTATTCCAGGGTGACTCTCTGTCACCATTGCTATTCTTTCTTGTCATTAATCCATTAAGCTGTTTACTTAACAACTTAGGCCATGGCTACAATCTGACTCCTAGAAAACAATAAAGTCTAATGACTTCTCATCTTCACTTTGTCAGTGATTTAAAACTGAATAGCTCATCAGATGAGGAACTGAAAGCACTGCTGCAATTTGTCAAAACTTTTTCAGATGATATTAGAATGTCATTTGGTCTTGATAAATGTGCAAAAGCAACCTTTAAAGCAGGAAAGCTGCAGCACCAGGAAAACATCAGTTTGGGACAAGAATGTGATATAAAAGAACTTGAGCAAGAGGGAGTGTATAAATACTTGGGAATTGATGAAGGGTCAGCAATAATACATGAACAAATGCGAATAAAACTCAGTAAGGAATACTTTAGAAGACTTAAATTAATCCCGACAACAGCATTGACATCTAGGAACAAGATCCAAGCTATAAATCAATTTGCTCTTCCTGTCCTAACATACAGTTTTGGAGTGATTGACTGGCCCGAAAAAGTGTTGGATAGATTCGATATTAAAACAAGAAGGATGCTTCATGCTCACCAAATGATTTATAAAAAGCAGTGTACGCCAAGATTTTATATTCCCCGTTCCGAAGGAGGAATGGGCCTCCTTGAAATTGATTACATGTATAGATCTGCAATCGTGGAACTCCACACATATCTACTGACCTTACAAGATCCAAATGTAGTGAAAGTTTTGAAAGATGAGGAGAATAAATTTAAGATTACTTTTCTGCTTAATTTAGCAGAAGCATATCGACATCAAGCAGGAATGGAAATCAAACCAGAAGTAGATAAAAAACAGGCAGCAACTGAATGTGCCAAAAAACAAAAGAAAGAATATAAGGTGAAGGACCAGTTGAGAAGGCAAGAAATTTGGAAAAAACATAAATATAGTTGCAAGTATAGAAAACTTCTGGCAGAGCCTCATGTTGATCAAGAATGAACGCAGGAATGGTTAAGGAGAGGCGAATTCAAACCAAGAAATGAAAGGTTAATATTGGCAGCCCAAGATAGTGGGCTACGTACACTCTTGTTTACAAAGTCCATTGAACATGTGGGAGAAACAGACAAATGTAAGATCTGTAAAACTGAATTGGAAACAGTCACACACCTTTTTGCTGGTTGTGGCACAATAATGGCAGAAGGACTGTATACTGAAGGGCATAATAATGTGGCGAGACTGTTGCACTGGGGATTATGCAAACATTATGGTATCCAAGTGGCTGAAAAACACTGGAAACATGAGCCACAAAGCATCATAGAAAATGATGAAGTTTATATCACATCGGATCATCTATTACCAACAGTTCAAAAGATAGATGCTAGAAAACTGGATATAGTGATTCAAGAAAAGAAGACAAAAGTACCATTGATCATTGAAATCACCACACCCAGTGACTATAGTTTCTTGTGTACAGAGAGACACAAAGTCATACAATACCAGGATCTGCAGGCAGAAATGAGAGCAGTCTGGAAGAAAGATACCTAGACAGTTCTAATATGAGTAGGAGCAAAGGATCTTATAAAAAAGAATTTACAATCATATTTAGATATTTTAGCAATCCATGTAATCCCATATGAATTGCAGAAAGAGTCATTACTGTGCACATTGCGGGTGCTGTGAAGAGCACTTTTGGCTGACATCAAAGACCGAAACAATACTAATTTCATGAACTTTAATTATACTTTGACTTAGGAATGGGGTCCATTCCTGCTCATGGTATTAGAAACACAAAAGATTTGGAGAAATTAGAGAGCAGAAAGAGAAGCACATAGGCTGCAGAAAACTCAAGTGCATTGGAAGATTTTTAGCCATGTCTGAGTGGAAGACATACTACAATGAGTTCTTGGTTTATGTGCCAGATACTACATACAAAAATAATTTGCTTAGAGCTGTGGCATGTGAAATGGAGCTAATTACCAGAACAAACAAGATCAGTGTAGATGTCTTTGTTGAAGTCTGCTTAACTTTGAATCAGTAAATATAAAATGAAAGCCAGATACTGTCCCACATGCCTAGACCACTAGGAGAGTGCCAGTTCCTATATTGTCCAAGGCAGAAGCAAATCCTAATTGAATGCAAACGGTGTGACTGAAAGTGTAGCTGAATTGACTGAATGGTGTATTCAAAAATGGCAATGTACAAGTATGTGTTCATTTGAAAAAGCTTAGTGATGCAGTTATGGAAGGAAAAGGTTTATTCTAGCTACACTAGAAGGCATAGCATTTGCAATGGCTGATATAAAGTGATCTCCTCATTAGAAGCTGTAAGTGGGTGCTGGCAAACCTTCATCATTAACTCCCCTTTTTCCCATTTTCTACATAGGATGAGGATGTCACACTGACTGTCATCATCCGTCTCTATTCAGTGCCACTCTCCTACCTTGTTCGACAGTCATATCTGACTGTTACAGGTTTTCTCTCATATAAGCAAGACATCTCTTTGACAGATACTCTTATTTCTCCTTGCATCTTCCAGTGTCTCCCAAATCTTCTTCATCAAATTGTTTTCGGCATTCCTGCACATATGCCAAAGCAACAATGATCTGATCTCGTTGACCTTCTCTGCAAATGGAGTTACTTTGGCTTCAACTCAAATATCCTCATTTCTTTGCGTGTTCCACAGTATGTATTCTATCACCTGTTTCAGGCACTTCATCTCCAACACATCCAGCTTCCTTAACTGTTCTGCCTTCACTACCCACATTTCAGTATCATACAATAATACTAGTTGCAGCACTGTTTTGTACACCTTACATTTCGGCTTCTTTGGCATTCTTCTCTCATACATTACTCCTGACACTCTGTGTCAGTTAGCTCCAGCCCCTCTGATTCTAGTTTTGACCTACTCATTCAGGCTTCCCTTCTAACACAGTTTTCAGCTTCTTCTAGTTTCCCCCTCATCTGCTTCCATGACAGCTGTCTTGTCTGTTCTCGGTTTTATCACAGATGACTTCATTTTTTGCACCCCATTCTATTCCTCTGTCATTTGCTTAAGGTTTTATACAGAGTCTGTTAATAATGCCACATTATCTGTTTACAGCAGCTTTATTGATTTGTCCAATCCAACCTGTTTTCTAATGTAGTCCATCACCAGTATGAACAGCAATAGGATCAGAACTAAACCCTAATGCATACCCTTTCAGTAATGGAAACCCTCTATTGAGTCCAAACAATGTTCATACTTGTGTCATTAGATTCTTGTAGAGAGTCTGTACTAATTCTACCCTGTTTTTGGGACTTCAAACCATCATAGGAATGCCCAAACAGACTTTGCTGGGACTTTGTCATCTACTTTTTCCAAGTCCAGGAGTGCCCATTTGGACTATTTCCTCATCTCTAGCTTCTTATCAATTATCTGTCTCGGTGTAAACATCAGGTCAGTTTTGCTGCATCCTGATCTGAATCTGAACTGCCCATCTCCCTGTTACTCTATGCTAACCTGCATATTCATTTATCAATCACTGTCTCCAAAATTTTCATGCAGTCTGACAGGAGTTTGATAGCTGTATTCTGCCAATGATTGTGACTGTCTCTTTTGTTTTTGTATACTGTCACTAGAATGTCCATTCTCCTCAGATATGCTTTTCTCTCCATACTGCTATGAGTAGCCTCTGAAGCCATTTCTTCCCTAACTCACCCAACATTTTGATAAAATCTGCTGTGACCTCATCTGATCCTGTTGCTTTCTCTGACTTATTTTTCCTTAGTGCGGTTGTTACTTTTCCTAGGCTGGGATCCTCTTCTTTCATTGTAGGCTGTGTCTGGGGAAGTACAGCTTCTGTGGGGTTTTCTTCATTCAGAAAGTGCTAGAAGTACTCTTTCCATCTGCTATTGATGTGCTGTAGCCTGGTGAGCAGATTGTTTCTAGCATCCCTTATGGAGGATGTCTGGTGACTATCTTCTTTATCTTTCTGTCTTTGCCTTGCAACCTGATACTTTCCAGAAGCTGGTAGAGTGCATCTGATGCCTTGTTCTTTGCTTTTGAGTTTTGAAAAATAACTTGAGAGAAAGATAACCAAAATCTAACAGCTTTCATTACTCTAATGGGAAGGCTGTATTTTAAGAGACCGCCATTTGGTATAACTTCATCAGCAGAAATATTTCAATGCAATATGAGTATTTTGTTAGAAGGGCATGGAGATGTTGGAACTGAGTAATTTATGTAATTTTGCTTAGGTTATATGATATATAGCAATATATGTGAAATATAATGTTAATTTCTTAATATAGTTTGACTACTTTTGTATAAATGTAAATCTGCCTGTGTCACAAGTGATACTTCAATAAAGGTGTTTTAAAAAAGAAGGTGATGAAGGTGTTGTTGTCTTCATGGATGATATACTGGGGTTTGATTTTGATAAAGAGACATGTGTCTTGAGATTGGAGGCAGTGCTCCAAACTGTTGGGAATTCAGATTTGAAACAAAACAAAGACAAATTCTGCTTTGGAATGTCTGAGATCCAGTATTTCATTTACAACATAAGTGCTATCTGAATTAAACCAGATGCAAGCAAGGTTAGAGCAACAGGAAAGCAAGTGTCCAACCTGTATAACTGAGCTACACCAGTCCCTAGTATGATAAACTTTTTACCAGATCTATCTATGGTGCTACATCCACTGAAAGACTTGTTAAGGAAAGACGTACCCTGGCCATGGGGAGATGTTGGAGCCTAAAGCTTTAGTACAGTGAAAGCAATGTTAAAAATTACTCCAGTGATAGCATGCTAAGATGTCATCAAGTCGATACCAGTAATAAGCAGTGATGCCTAACTATGGTCTAGAGGCTGTATTACTCCATATGGATGAACAAGTGCTAACGATCTGTTGTTTATGTTCCAGAATGCTGATTCTTGCTGAACAGAGATACTCACAAATCACGAGAGTGACTTTTGAGTTTGGACATGTCTGAAGCTCTCCAAATTCCTATTGAGGCTACAGAATTTTAAACTCTAGACTGACTACAAGACATTGGTACCATTGATTAATTCCTTAAATTTTGATAAGGTAGATATCATAGGTTGCTAATGAAAGTGAGACACTTTATTAACATGGCAATCCATATGCCTGGAAAACAGTTAATTATGGCTGACACATTATTCAGAAATTCTCTGATTAACAAGATACAGTCAAATTCCATCTATGTGTAAAGCATCACGACAATTCAGCCAATGACTACAAAAAGACTAAAAAAGAAAAAAATACAGAAACAAGTTACCAGAAATGGCCAAGAGTTACAAATCAAACATGTCTATGATGGATGGGGATCCTCTTCAGAAGCTCAAAAGCTCAAAAAACTGAAAATCAAAATATCTAAAACTCAAAATATCGAAAATGGAATTTGCCCTTTCTCCAGAGTTGTGCAATCTTGGAGTTGGTATATATAATTAGCAGGAAGTGTGGGGGTGCAGTCCCCACATAAGGGGAGGAGGGGAGCTTGCTCCCTGCATTAAAAATATTTTCAATACTTTTGAGTTTTAGATATTTTGATTTTTAGTCTTTTGAACTTTCAATGTTCTGACATAACTGATTGATGGCCTAACTGCTGGACTCAGATGAACCATCTAATGTACTACTATTATACCATCATGTTTCCTGCTGCACCAAGATAACATAGTAGTACCCTCATTATAATGTGCTGAAGTGCTAAACTAGATCTACAAAGGATACCAAAGCCTCGTAAAACATTGTAAAATATTATATTCTCCCAAAACTGCTCTTATGGCGGTTCAGAAAATTTTGATAGAAATAGCCAAATTTCTGCAGGGATTTATAGATGGGGACTAGAACTTAATCTGCAGTAGTGAGGAATTATCAGGGAAACCTAAAAGGAAAAATATAGCAAAACAGTATAGGTTTGTGAAGAAAATTTGAAAATATTTGGCATGGAAGATGTGAATTCAGTTCTAAGAACTTGGACAGAATTTACATATTATTCCCCAAGTTCAATAACTGGGCTAGATTAGACAGAAATTATATTTCATAGGAATGTGTAATATTTAATTTTAAGCTTCAACACACATCCAGTAACTATTTCAGATCACTTTCTCACTGATAAAAGCTATGCTAAAATGCATGGTAATGAAGTAAAAATGAGATACTGGTGCTTTCCCATTTACCTGTTAAAAAGAGAGGAGTTTAAGGAATCGGTAGTGGAAATTATTCAAGAGTTATTAGGAAAGATATAAATCTCTTCAGAAAGAATAGCTAGTGAGCGGGATAAAATGAAAATGGAGTTTGAAAATATGACAGAAATAAAGGAGAAAGAGATATGGTTAGGAAGTAATAGGAATCATTTAGGGGTGGTCTATCAAAGTTTGAAGCATTGCAGAAGAGGGGGAATCTCACAGAGCAAAAAAGAGGAGCAAATGCAGAGTGCCACAGGAAAAACAAGGGAGTAGTTGGATAATATGCATGAGGTTAGAAAGAGTGTTCTAAAAGGAGCTATTTCTGATAACGACGCCTGAGCACAAAAACTTTTAGTACACAGCTATTTAGGCAACATAAATTAGAAAGGTTTCTCACCAAACTTAGGGAACCCATTGGCAAAAAAAAAAAAAAAAAAAAACAACCTGAGATCCTATAGAGGTATTAGAAATATTTCAGAAATTTTATGTAAATTTGTATAAGGCAGTGGAATGTGGAAACCAAGAAAGATCATAATGGAAACATTTATGGAAGACTTAATTTTGCCAAGATTAGAGTAAGTTTAGGCTCAACAACTCTTCTTCTTCTTCTTCTTTTGGCTTTTCCCGGTTAGGGGTCGCCACAGCGGATCACCTTGTCCGCACATTGAATGGCAGTGGAGTTTTACGGTGTCGAGTTGCCAGCCCGGCGCCCAACCTTTCACAGAAGGCACACTCACACGCACACCTAGGGCCAATTTAGAGTGTCCAATCCACCTGCAGCATGTCTTTGGGATGTGGGAGGAAACCGGAGCACCCGGAGGAAACCCACGCAACCACAGGGAGGACATGCAGACTCTGCACAGAAGGCACCCCAGCCGAGGATCGAACCGGAGAACCTCTTGCTGTTAGGCAGCAATGCTAACCACTGCACCACCGTGGCCGCCCAAGTTTAGGCTCAACAACTAATAGTTAATATAAGAGGAGATGAGATAAAAATTATGATGATTCATCTAAATGACAACTGGTTATGCTCTTGCTCCTCACCAGGCTGTATTTACTTGACATTTCCCTACCTTTATTCACCCACTTTCTAATTTTTCCACTTACTTCACTGATGTATACTTAACTTTTGACAAAAGTTATAGGATATTGTATGCTAGTTGCATAATTATTAGTGTATAGTAATTCAATGTACAGTATGCTTTCTTTATGATCTGTAAATTCTTCTGATATGTAATATTTTGTGCTGTTATATTGTCATATTGTGTTTATTTTTGTGTGGAGCTTTTCTCCCCAGGTCTCTGCTGAAAACTTGCCCAGTTGGACTTCCCCAGTAATCAAATGTTAAATAAATAAATAAAAATAAAATGATTAGTTTGCAGGGAAGTCTCCAGGAACAGGTGGTATTCCTGTGGATGTTTGGAACTTAGGAGAGAAGAATGTGATAAAAATCTGGAAGATTTTGTTTAATAGCATTTTAAGAGGCAACTTGGAAGAAAGCTGTGGTGGCTGTATTACCCAAAGAGGGTAAGGACCGATCAGTACAACCACCTTATATATGAGTGTGAACATTATACCTACATGTGTGATGGCGCATATATCCATTTCAATTTTAAACCATAATTATATAGTGTTTATAGCTAAAAGAATGACAAAGGTGTTGACAAAATTGATAGATATGTATCAGTGGGGTTTTGTGAAGGGGAAACAAACATTTGACAACATTAATAGAGCAATGACGATCCAGAAGGAAGCAGAATGTAAGAAAATACCAATGTTGTTGTTGGGTCCAGATGCAGAGAAAGCATTAGACAGATTAAGATGGTATTTTATGTCTAGGTCAATGGAAACATTTGCATTTCCAGATATAATAATAAGGTTAATTAGGAGGATATATAAAGGCTCAGAGTCAAGAATTAAAGTGGGAGAATTCCTCTCTGATAACTTGTATTTGAACACAGGAACCAGGCAGGGATATTCTCCTCCCCCATATTTAGAGTCACTGGAAAAGAAAATAAGGAACTCAGAAATTCAAGATTATAACTGGTATGGTAGTCAAGAAAAGTTGGCTTTATTTGCAAATTATATTATTTTGTACTTGATAAATCCAAAAAAGGGCATCTTGGTGTCATGGAACATTTTGATAGAGTTTCATGTCTTTTCATGATATAAATTTAATGAAGATAAAACAAAGGCTATAGCTGCAAATTATGTACCCATGCATGACTTGGTTCAGCAATGCAACATGATAAGATGAAATATTTAGGAGTATTGAATAAAAGGGCTTCTGTTATGGCAACTAAGAATATGTGAGACGAAACTAAACAAAATATAATACAAAAACTGAGAAACTAGAAGCTGTTGTTTATGGATGTGGAAAGTAAGATAAAAGCAGTAAAAATGTATTTAGTCTCTTTAGTTTTATATATAGGTCAGACATATTTTTATCAGTCAGAGGAAATGTTGTGGACAATAATTAATAAAGAGGTGAAAGAATTTATCTAGGAGGGGAAGATAGCAAGAATTAAGTGGGATATGTTGATCCACCCAACAGCACAAGGTGGTTTAGGATTATCTGACTTGAAGGGATATTTTAGAGCTACAGTTGAGGCTCATATGCATAACACAAGCAGAAAGTTATAATTCAAAGTGGTAAGGGATGATGATGAAGTTGGGGGGTACAGACAGTGGGATTTGAGATGCAGAACTTCAAGAACAATACTAACCACTGCACAGAATATTATATTCATGAATTTGCAGAAAGTATTCTAAGAACTAAGCCAACATGGGAATAGAGAAAGGAGATTTTGCAAATAGGCATGACTGCAAGTAGGGGTACAGAAAAAAGGCAAGAGGGGGCTAAAATTTACTGGAGAAAAACTGGGAGAAGAATCAAGGTACTGGGAACAAATAACTAAAGAAGGAAAAGTAATAGTCAGTGGTGAAACAGGTAGCACACTTGCATTTGGTGCAGAAGGCTGTGGGTTCTATTCCCACAGCAGGTAAGTCAATTACTAACACTGCATCAGGTGAGTGCTGCACTCCCCAAGTGTGTCATCATTCAGATGAGAGGTCAAACCAAGGTTCCATCTGCTTGAGCTGGTGGTAGCTCGGGTGGATATAAAAGCTTCCATGATACTGATCAAAAAGAATGCTGGAATTTTCCGATGCCCTGGCCAAATTTCCCCAAATAGTATAAATACCACCTCATATCTCTCCTAAAAAGAGGCTGTTAGCATAGTGAGACAACCTGGTCAACAAAGGATAAATGGATAGAGTGGGATGAAGTCAAGAATAACTGTGAACTGTAGGTAAGAGGCTGCCTTCCCTATTAGGGACTGATATCAGAGTATAGGCAAAGAAAAAGGGGTAGGGATTGGGAAGTGCTACGTGAAATACCTGTTCTGGTAGAATTCTTAGTCAAATCTAAAGAAGAAGAAGCTGCTGTTAAAGGAATAATTAGTAGGGCATATAAAATATTACATGATAACTACAAGAATGAATCTGAGGAGGTTAGAAAAGATTGGGAAGAGAGACTAGAAAGTCAATTTACAGGTGAGCAATAGGATGTCATATGTATGGCTACCAAGTAGGCAACAAAGTCCCGAAAGTTTAGGATTTTTGCTTGGAAATGTTTGTATAGGTATTTTTATACCCCAAGCAGACTCCAAAGAAGTTTTCCTCAGTTAGAAGGCAAATGTTGGAGCTGTAATGGGGAAGAAAGAGGTAACTGGGAATACATTTTTTGGGAGTGTAATAAGTTGGCAGATTTAAACAAATTCTTACAGAGTCCTCTGTCAGAAATATTTGGATGAGCAAATGGCTACAACTAAGAAAATGATTCCTTTGAGCTGGGTCACATGATCTGAATTGTCTACACGTAGGAAGGCCTTATTAAGTTTAATTCTGTTGGCTGCCAAAAAAGTAATCACTAGAAAATGGAAACCAAATTCTAAACCTACTGTATTTGAAGTATTGAATATTGTAAAAGAGATAAAAGAAAAAAGAACAGGGATCTTTAGAAAATGGAAGGAGCAAATAACATAGAAATAAATTGAATTTATGAGAACAATACATGCAGAATAGTGTCCAGGAAGTGGAGGACTGTGGTTTAAATAAGGGAATGCAGAAATTGAGCAGTTTGTGTAATGTTGTACTGAATCAAAGTTGTTATAAAGAAATAAATCATACATGTAATGCATAATGTATGCACATGAAAAAATGTTAATATGGTTTGTTTTTTCAAATGTTTTAATTATTTATTTTAAAAGTATATATGTATATATATGTGTGTGTGTGTGTGTGTGTGTGTGTGTGTGTGTGTGTGTGTGTGTGTGTATATATATATGGCTCTACTTGACATTACCAAAATGTCAGTAGACTGTCTTTCAAATAACCAAGACGACAATGTCGAAAATCCAAAATGCTGAAACTCCACATAGCCGAGTGCCAAAAAAAAAAAAAAAAAACACAATACTGTGTAACATACCTCTCACGTAATGCACCGACAAAAGCAAAAACTCATCCAGTATAAGCACTGCCCTGTTAAATGAAATGGACTGAACAACTACCAAACTCTCCTCCAAACCCTGCCAACAAACTAATAGCCGTGTGAAAATAACAAATCCCACTGAATATTCATGCAGGTGGCCCGCAAAAATGGTCAGTGGAGATTAGTTAAACCAAAAATCACGATCACTTAAATTAAAAATTTTACATTTTTGCTTTCGGGCTACACCCGCCCCTGCACCCCCTAAACCCCCTACAAATTAAATATACCAACTCCAAGACTGCACTACAGTGCAGAAATAAGCAGACTTCCTGTTCCGCTCAGCTTAGAGTTGGCATTTCAATTGTTCAGTCATCTGAACGTCGGCACAGTGAGGTTTCAGTTATATGAAAGTTCGCTCTTTTGGTTTTGGTTATTTGAAAGTCAGACATTTTGGTAATGTCAGGTAGACATATATATATATATTTATATATATATAAACACACATTTAAGTACTCTGTCTGCTACTGCCAGCATGCATGAAGAAAGTAAGTACTTAAAGTATGTGCATGTGTGTGTGTGTGTGTGTGTGTGTGTGTGTGTGTGTGTGTGTGTGTGTGTGTGTGTGTGTGTGTGTGTGTGCACATTTGTATATGTATTAATATATGTATGTATGTATGTATGTATGGGAGATATATAAGCTCTCAGTTGTCCCCAGATGGACATCATATTTTTTTTGTATGTACGTATGAGGATATATGAGCTTTAAACTGTCTCTAGTTTTGCATCATATTTTGATCTTCTTTTGTGTGTGTGAAATGTGTTGTCTGGCAAATCATTAGTGATCATAGCAGGCTCTTAACTGTCCAGAATTTTGCAGAACATCCACATTTTTTTCTCATATTTTTTGTCTGTTATTCATGAAAGTTGCAGTTTTCTGGAAAATCAGTGCAAACTGAAATCATCAAATGATGACAGATATTCAAGTTTCAAACTTAATATTCTTTAGAAAATGCATGCTAATGTTAAACTTGCTGTTACTGCATACACACTCTGAACTATACCTGATTTTGCATCATACTTTGATCTGTTCCGCATAAAGCTTGTTTTTTTTTTCAGAGAAATCAATGGGGACAGCAGACTTAATACACTTCAAAATAATATAAGAATGCTAATGAAAAACATGTTATTCTGTCAAGTTTCTAAGTGTATAAAGGCAGTAGCTGTTCCTGATTTTGGCCCTTTGTCCGCCATTATTTTTACCTTTCTCCTTGATTCTTGAGATAAAATCTCCAAGGTGTATAGAGTGGTTGCATACTATTCTTCTGACAGTAGTAAGCTAAAAAGATACACTCTGTGTCAATTATTATGTATTTATTACTTTGTCGGCCATGGTGGTGCAGCGGTTAGCATTTTCACCTCACAGCAAGAGGTTCTGGTTTAATTCTCAACTGGAGCGCCTTCTGTGCAGAGTCTGCATGTCCTCCCTGTGATCAACTAAACTTTAAAAAGACATGCAAGTAGGTGCGTGAGTGTGTGTGCCTTCTCTGAAGGTTGGGCACCGGGATGGTAACTTGACACCAGAAAATCTACTGGCAACCATAAGTGGACTGGTGATCCACTGTGGCAACCCCTAACTGTGAAAAGCCAAAATACTTTTTATTTGAAGCAGCCACATACCCAGCCCTACAAGTGGCTGTAATTGATGGACACATCTGTGTGTGTGAGTTTGTTTGTGCAAGGAGTTAAAATAAATTACTGTTGCCAGCATTACTTATTTTACACCATTCTGGGATATGATGTCTATACAATCAATAAAGTTGGCTTTAATTGCTGGGTACATGGGCTGTCTGTGCATGAAAGTGATTGACACTGTTGTCATTCATTGAAGTTATGCAGTCATTTGTTAGCTTTGCAGAGGTAGTGTGCATTTATGTGAAGAAAGCTAGTGGTAATTTGGAGACAATCAGATATCTAAGTTGTGCATGTTCAAAAAACTGTCTGTGATTGAATATGTAGATTGTCTGTAATGAAACTGACTGAATGTGTATGAGTGTGTGTTGGAGAGGGGTTGTAGCATATTTAAAACTATCAGGTTGGCCATACGTTTACAACTTTCCATCACAGGCAAACATTAGAGTTGTACTTAATAAGTGGCCATCTATGGTGATCGGGGGAGCATGCATGCATGTGATAGCAGCTGAGTATGTTGTATTGAGTAGCCACACCATTTAACAGCATTTTTTTCTCTGTCTGAGTTTTTTTTAAATATTTTTTTGCTTGGAGTTTGAGTGTACTTTCTGCCTTTGTGTGGGATTTATCTATGTGCTTTGATTTCATCTCCCAGACTATCAGCTGTAAAATATAGGCATCTGGCCATTTGTACTTTTACTTTCATCCTAATCATATTATACAGTGCAACCCCTCTCCCACCTACACACTCAGTCATTTTCATCACAGACAATCCCTATATTCAGTTACAGCCATATATCTTGTGACGCCCGTGCACTGGCCAAGTAATCAAGGAGCCTCAATCCTCACCACTAACACCAGTGAGGAGCATCCACATTGGGAAGGATAACAAATACACACATAGTAAAGTACAATTTCCCTTAAGAGCACACAGAGATCACAGTCAGTATGGGGTTGTTTTCTCCCTTTCTCTCCAGATCCCCAGTAAGATTCCCCACTGGCATAGTTATAGAGTGGGGTCCTTAGCCAGGGTCCCAAGCCAAGTCCTCCTAGCACTCTCTCTGTCCAACCAGTGCTTCATGTCCCTGCCCAAGTAGCTGACACACACACACACACACACACACACACACACACACACACACACACACACACACACACACACACACTTTGAGATATGATTTATATACAACCACACAGACACTCCTGTGGAAGGCTGGCACAGGTTCACTTGCTGTGCCCCTTCTGTCCAGGCTATAAGGTAGTAATCACTGCCACCAGGACCTTTATCAGCTACTAAAAAGGCCCTTACCAAAGGGTGTCCAATTATTACTGTGCAATATTGTTATCTAAATGGTAAGTGTGATGGAGCAGCAAGGGTTATTTGGAGTGGCTTTGTACAGTATCACTATATACATGCAATGTACTCTAGACCTTAAATTACCTCTACACAAAACAGCCACAGTTGAAAGGTTTAAAACTATTTAACAAATAATAAAAACACAAGAGAAATCTCCACAATTCAACACAGGGCTAGTCAAGATTTCAGAGATCACAGAAACATGCTTAAAATAATACTATACAGTAGTCTGACATAAATATAAAAAACAGCTAGACTAAAGTTACTGTTTTCTATCTATTTATAGGAAAGACACTAAAGTATAAGATCCTACTTGCATACAGACAGAAGAAAGAGAGTGCTGGTGAGTGGTCAGCTATGAAGACAAATGCAAAATACTCTCTCTGTGTCTCTGAGAAAGTCCTTTAAATTGATAATACATCCCGCTGACTCATTTTAGATTACATTATTCTTAACAATTCTCTGGTTTCCCAGGCTAATAGAAACTGTACATTAACATTTCTTAGTAAGCTTGCACCTGGTCAGGAAACTACAGCAATTAAAGACATTATATATGTAAAATCTAGCAATTAACTCTAGTCTCAAAACAATAAAAATAATCTGCTGGTTCAGGCACCACAGCTCTGAGTCCTGAGATCAAAACAGTCATAAAATGCTTGACATATCAGCTTTCATTTAGCAGAGAACACTGTTGTTACATTTTTGCAGTTCAACATCCAATACAGTCTTTTCACATTTAAGAAAACAAGCATGTGGCTTATATTAATATTTACAAATGACAGAATTATCTACAAAATTATATTTATCTAGGCTGGCAGCCTTCACATATCTTCACATATCCCCCCTCAGAGAACTCAAGCTAGTTTTTCCAGTGGCCCTTGAGAAACATTGCTTGAGAGGGTTAGGTCTATCTGAGAATACCTTACCCCATTCCCTGTCTTGAGAGCCCATCTGCATTGTTATTGCTACACCCACTGTGGTGCTGCACTGGCATATTATATGCTTGCAACCCTAGGCTCCATTTAGCAACTTAGCATATTGCTGGCTGGCGCTGTTTAACCATGTTAGGGGATTATGATCTGCCACTACAGTGCATTTTCTTCCATACAGATAAGGCTGAAGTTTCTGCAGTTCCCACACTACGGCTAGACATTCCTTTTCTACAGCTACATAGCATTCCTCCCTGGGTTGGAGCCTATGACTATGATAAACCACTGGGTGCTCTTCTCCCCCTAAAGAAATCAGGCTAATACAGCCCCCACCCCATGGTTTGAAGCATCCACCTGCACAACAAATTATTTGCTGTAATCTGGACTGGCTAACACAGGGGGTCCTCCCAAAGCTTTTTTAAGCTTCTGGAATGTCTGCTCACATGCTGTGGTCCACACTACCTTATCTGGCCTGTTCTTCTTAGTCAGGTCTATGAGGGGAGCAGCTATGGTACTATAACTGTGGACAAACTTTTTGTAGTACCCTGCTGTCCCTAAGAATGTCCTCACCTGCTTTTCAGTACCAGGTGCAAGCCATGGCTGAATGGCTTATACTTTGGCAGGTTCTGGCCTGATCTTATCACACTCCACTCTATGTCCCAGGTAGGAGACCTCTGCCATACCCACATGACATTTGCTTGGCATAATGGTCAGCCTTGCCCTCTGTAGTCTGCCCAGCACCTCCCTGACATGTTGAAGGTGCTCCTGCCAGGAATGGCTGTACATGGCAATATCATCTAGGTAAGCAAGGGAAAACCCTCCTGCTCCTGCTAGGATATAATCTACAAGCCTCTGGAAAGTCGCTGGGGCATTTTACATCCCAAAGGGCATCTTTGTGAATTCATACAAGCCAAAAGGAGTCACAAAGGCTGACCTCTCGCTAGCACTGGGAGTCAAACGCACCTGCCAGTAACCCTTGGTAAGATCAATGGTGGTAAGATACTTAGCCACACCCAGCTGCTCTAGGGCCTTGTCTATCCTAGGCATGGGGTAAGCATCTGACTCTGTGTGACTATTTAATTTGCTGTAGTCCACACAGAACCTGGTGCTGCCATCTTTCTTTGGCACCACCAGCACCATTAGGGAGGCCCAGGGACTGTTGGACTTTTGAATTACCCCTAGTTCCAACATCTCCGGTATCTCCTCCCTCAGAGTCTGTTTGACTCTCTCAGGGACACTATAAGGTGCCAGCCTAATAGGCCTTTGGGGTCCTGTATTCATGTGGTGCTGAACCAGGTGGGTGCACCTTGGTTTCCCAGTTAACATGTCCCCAAACTCCTGTAACACTGCTCAGATTTCTCGAACCTGGGTAGGAGATAGCTGCTAGGACAGTGCTACCCCTTCCACTGAGGTGTCACTCCGAGCCTCACTGAGGAGATCAGTCACCTGATCTACCTCAGACTCCTCCTGCAATCCACTGCAAATGCTCAGCACAAGGACCTCCCTATTATGGTAAGGTTTCATCATGTTAACATGGTACAATTTGTGCCACTGCCTCCTGCCTAGCAGTTTTACCATGTAGTTAACATCACTTACCTTTCTTACCACCTTGTAGGGTCCCTCCCAGGCTGCTTGCAGTTTGTTGTGTCTAACAGGAATGAGAACCATTACCTGCTGCCCTACAGCATACTCTCTAGCTCGAGCATTCCTGTCATATCAGACCTTTTTCTGCTGTTGGGCTTCTGCCAGGTTCTCCTGGGCCAAGCACATGAGTTCCCTGAGCCTTGCCTGAGGTTTAGGAGATATGCCACAACTGACTCCTTGTGAGATTGACACTCACCTTCCCACACATCACAAATTAAATCTAGAGGTCCTCTCACCCTATGCCCATACAGCAACTCAAAGGGTGAAAACCCTGTGGATTCCTGGGGAACCTCTCTGTAAGCAAACAACAGATGGGGCAAATATATTTGGCCACTCCCTCTTAAACTGGTCTGCAAATGCCCGTAGCATGGACTTGATTGTAGAGTTTAACCTCTCAACAAGACCATAGTCTGGGGATGGTAGGGGTGGTCTTCAGGTGCTTCACCCCATAGTACTTCCACAGACAAGCCAGCAGGTCTGACATGAAATTGGCACTTCTGTCAGTCAGTATTTCTTTTTGGAAACCTACCCTGCTGAAAATCTCTCACAAAGCATTTGCCACCTTTTCTGCCTCAATGGAGGACAAAGCCACTGCCTCAGGGTATCGTGTAGCATTAATCTACTACCACTAGGATATACTTTTTCCCTGTGGAACTTGGGGCACTCAGAGGCCACACAATATCCATAGCTACCCCCTGAAATGGCTCCTCAATCACAGGCAAAGGCATCAAATGAGCTCTCACCTTGTCTTCTGCCTTGCCTACCTTTTGGCACTGCTCACAGGTCCTGCAGTACCCTGTTACATCTCTGGAAATTCCAGGCCAATAGAGGTTCTGCATAATACGTCTCTTTGTACGTTTTATGCCCATATGACCTGCAAAGGGAATATCATGGGCTATGGCTAGAAGCCCCAGAGGGTAGGCTCTAGGCACTACCAACTGCTGTACCCTCTCACCTTCTAACCGTCGCTCAGGGGTCCACTCTCTATACAGTAACCATTTGTCCCAGTATATAGATTCCCCCTTCCCTTAAGAATCAGATGCCTCACTAGCTACGTGCCTCAAGCCTTGCAATGTAGGGTCTGAGAACTGAGCCTGTCTCAACTCTCTCTTTGTAACCCTTCCCAGCTCCCCATCCACAGGAAGTCTGTCATCCTCTGACCGTGGTGCCTCACTGTCAGCCTGGGTACTACTACTCACCTCTACCTTTGCAGTCACTTTTTCCAAGGGAACATCAGTACTCACAAGCAGCTGTGGCTCACCTTCAGTCTCACTGCTACAGAGTACCTCCCTCCCTGAAGTAACCACCTCACCAGTCCTGGCTGCAAGTATGTGGTCTGTCTGGGTGTACCCCAGGCTACCACACCCACATGCTTGTCTCAAAGCCTGACTGCATGTAACTGCATAAACACATGGTACTGCCTCATCAAACTCCTTCCCTGTCAGGACATCTGCAGGATGGTAGTTCTGTATACCTGTTGTCGCAAGACAATCTACTATTGGCATTTTGTCTTTCCCACTTACTGGCTCTCTCACCTTTTGTTCCTCGCCTTGCCTCCATGGCCATCTGTATGCCACATGTCCCCACTGGTTGCATTCAAAACATTTAACCCTAGGTCCTGGATGTGTACCTGGACTAGTGGCTTCCCCTGCTACTGACAGATTCTGTTGTGGCAGTCTGGGCTGCTCACCATGGGTTCCTGTAGACCCATGAGCAGTACTGGGGGTCCCTTTCCTGTGCAGGGATGCCCTGCTTGCTAGGTATAGGTCTCCCTTCTTCCACAACTCCTCTGAAGTAGCACATTGTCTATCAGCTAACCAAATCCTCATGTTCTCAGGCAAAGTGCTAAGGACTTGTTCTCACACCAAAATGTCTGCCAGCCCTTCAAAAGTGGTGACCTGACATCCACTCACCCACCTATGAAAATAAGTGCTCAGTTCAGCAACATATTCACACACACTTTTAGCTGCCTTGCATCTGTACTCACAAAACTTTTTCCTATAAGTTTCAGGTGTTAGCTTAAAAAATTCTAACAAATAATTCTTAACAGCAGCATAATTAAAACAGTCAACATCAGACATTTTGGACAAAATAGTTACAGCTTTATCATGCAGCAAGGTGGTCAGGAACTGTACCCAGAGCCTTTAGTCAACATCATACTGTTTACATACCCTTTCAAACATATGAATGAAACTATCAAAATTATCCCCTCTGTAAACTGCTGAAGAAATTTACTGACATTTTGTGCTTCTGGGGTCCGGTTACTTCCTTCCCCATTATCTCCATGACTCTGTCAAAGAGTCAGCGTCTCCTTTTCATGCTGCCTCTGCCTTTATTTCTCCTCATCTTCCAGGTGTAGCATTTTCTCATTCTCCTCAGCCTGTATGCATCTCAGTCTCTCTGCTGCTTCTGTTTCCAAATGCCTGGCCTCCAACTCAAGTCTCTTTAGCTCCAGATGGATTTTTAAGTCCTCTGCAGAAAGGATGAGCTGTCCATTCTCTGAGTGTTGTACATCTCCACGGCCAGTCTGATCGCCCTCCTGATTGTTGTTTTCTGATGCAGCTGTGACCAAAGCTGCAATCATGTCTGCCTTAGTCAGGTTTCCATGCAACAGTCTCTTAGCCGGACACATCTCAGCCAACAGCCTCCTTGACAGCTTGCCATACTCCTCTGCAGACATGCTTGCCTGCTTTCCCTGACTAACTAAACTAACAAAAGAAATAAAACAATTGTGATCTGAAGTCTGACTATTTACTTTGTGGCTGATTTAGTGTGCAAAAACACCTTCAGTGATCACTGTACACAAGATACAGGAATTCACTATCACACCACTACAGGCCAATTGCCAACCAATTAATATGTGGTTTGGATATCCCATCACTGCCATCAATTAATATGTGATGCCCGTGCACTGGCCCAGTAATCAAGGAGCCTCAATCCTCACTACTAACACCAGTGAGGGATATCCCCATTGGGAAGGATAACAAATACACACACAGTAAAGTACAATTTCCCTTAAGAGCACACAGAGATCACAGTCAGTCTGGGGCAGGTTTCTCCCTTTCTCTCCAGATCCCCAGTAAGATTCCCCACTGGCACAGCTATAGAGTGGGGTCCTTAGCCAGGGTCCCAAGCCAAGTCCTCCTAGCACTCTCTCTGTCCAACCAGTGCTTCATGTCCCTGTCCAGGTAGCTGTCACAAACACACACTTTGAGATATGATTTATATACAACCACACAGACACTCATGGGGAAGGCTGGCATAGGTTCACTTGATGTGCCCCTTCTGTCCAGGTTATAAGGTAGTAATCACTGCCACCAGGACCCTTATCAGCTATTAAAAAGGCCCTTACCAAAGGGTGTCCAATTATTACTGTGCAATATTGTTATCTAAATGGTAAGTGTGATGGAGCAGCAAGGGTTATTTGGAGTGGCTTTGTACAGTATCACTATATACATGCAATGTACTCTAGACCTTAAATTACCTCTACACAAAACAGCCACAGTTGAAAGGTTTAAAAATATTTAATAATAAAAACACAAGAGAAATCTCCACAAGTCAACACAGGGCTAGTCAAGAGTTCAGAGATCACAGGAAAATGCTTAAAATAATACTGTACAGTAGTCTGACATAAATATAGAAAACAGCTAGACTAAACTTACTATTTTCTATCTATTTCTAGGAGGGACACTAAAGTCTAAGATCCTACTTACATACAGACAGAAGAAAGAGAGTGCTGGTGAGTGGTCAGCTCTGTTGACAAATGCAAAATGCTCTCTCTGTGTCTCGAGAAAGTCCTTTAAATTGATAATACATCCCACTGACTCATTTTAGATTACATTATTCTTAACAATTCTCTGGTTTCCCAGGCTAACAGAAACTCTACATTAACATTTCTTAGTAAGCTTGCACCTGGTCAGGAAACTACAGCAATTAAAGACATTATATATGTACAATCTAGCAATTAACTCTAGTCTCAAAACAACAGAAAGAATCTGCTGGTTCAGACACCACAGCTCTGAGCCCTGAGATCAAAGCAGTCATAAAACGTTTGACATATCAGCTTTCTTATAGCAGAGAGCACCGTTGTTACATTTTTGCAGTTCAACATCCAATACAGTCTTCACATTTAAGAAAACAAGCATGTGGCTTATATTAATATTTACAAATGACGGAATTATCTACAAAATTCTATCTATCTAGGCTGGCAGCCTTCACACATCTTTACATATCCCCCCTCAGAGAACTCAAGCTAGTTTTTCAAGTGGCCCTTGAGAAACGTTGCTTGAGAGGGTTAGGTCTATCTGAGAATACCTTACCCCATTCCCTGTCTTGAGAGCCCATCTGCATTGTTATTGCTACTCCCACTGCAGTGCTGCACTGGCATATCATATGCTTGCAACCCTAGGCTCCATTTAGCAACTTAGCATTTTGCTGGCTGGCTCTGTTTAACCATGTTAGGGGATTATGATCTCTCACTACAGTGAATTTTCTTCCATACGGATAAGGCTGAAGTTTCTGCAGTTCCCACACTATGGCTAGACATTCCTTTTCTACAGTTACATAGCATTCCTCCCTGGGTTGGAGCCTATGACTATGATAAACCACTGGGTGCTCTTCTCCCCCTGAAGAAATCAGGCTAATACAGTCCCCACCTCATGGTTTGAAGCATCCATATGCACAACAAATTATTTGCTGTAATCTGGACTGGCTAACACAGGGGGTCCTCCCAAAGCTTTTTTAAGCTTCTGGAATGCCTGCTCACATGCTGTGGTCCACACTACCTTATCTGGCCTGTTCTTCTTAGTCAGGTCTGTGAGTGCAGCAGCTACAGTACTGTAACTGGGGGCAAACTTTTTGTAGTACCCTGCTGTCCCTAAGAATGCCCTCACCTGCTTTTCGGTACCAGGTGCAGGCCATGGCTGAATGGCTTCTACTTTGGCAGGTTCTGGCCTGATCTTTACCACACCCCACTTTATGTCCCAGGTAGGAGACCTCTGCCATACCCACATGACATTTACTTGGCTTAATGGTTAGATTTGCCCTCTGTAGTCTGCCCAGCACCTCCCTGACACGTTGAAGGTGCTCCTGTCAGGAATGGCTGTACATGGCAATATCATCAAGCTAAGCAAGGGAAAACCCTCCTGCTCCTGCTAGGATATAATCTACAAGCCTCTGGAAAGTCGCTGGGGCATTTTTCATCCCAAATGGCATCTTTGTGAACTCATACAAGCCAAAAGGAGTCACAAAGGCTGACCTCTCGCTAGCATTGGGAGTCAAGGGCACCTGCCAGTAACCCTTGGTAAGATCAATGGTGGTAAGATACTTAGCCCCACCCAGCTGCTCTAGGGCCTTGTCTATCCTAGGCATGGGGTAAGCATCTGACTCTGTGTGACTATTTAGTTTCCTGTAGTCCACACAGAACCTGGTGCTGCCATCTTTCTTTGGCACCACCAGCGCCATTAGGGAGGCCCAGGGACTGTTGGACTTTTGAATTACCCCTAGTTCGAACATATCCTGTATCTCCTCCCTCAGAGTCTGTTTGACGCTTTCAGGGACGCTATAAGGGGCCTGCCTAATAGGCCTTTGGGGTCCTGTATTCATGTGGTGCTGAACCAGGTGGGTGCACCCTGGTTTCCCAGTGAACATGTCCCCAAACTCCTGTAACACTGCTTGGATTTCTCAAACCTGGGTAGGAGATAGCTACTGGGACATTGCTACCCCTTCCACTGAGGTGTCACTCCGAGCCTCACTGAGGAGATCACTCACCCGATCTACCTCAGACTCCTCCTGCAATTCACTGCAAATGCTCAGCACAAGGACCTCCCTATCACGGTAAGGTTTCATCATGTTAACATGGTACAATTTGTGCCCCTGCCTCCTGCCTAGCAGTTTTACCATGTAGTTAACATTACTTACTTTTCTTACCACCTTGTAGTGTCCCTCCCAGGCTGCTTGCAGCTTGTTGTGTCTGACAGGAATGAGAACCATTACCTGCTGCCCTACAGCATACTCTCTAGCTCGAGCATTCCTGTCATATCAGACCTTTTTCTGCTGTTGGGCTTCTGCCAGGTTCTCCTGGGCTAAGCCTATGAGTTCCCTGAGCCTTGTCCTGAGCTTTAGGACATATGCCACAGCAGACTCCTTGTGAGATTCACACTCACCTTCCCACACATCACAAATTAAATCTAGAGGTCCTCTCACCCTATGCCCATACAGCAACTCAAAGAGTGAAAATCCTGTGGATTCCTGGAAACCTCTCTGTAAGCAAACAACAGATGGGGCAAATATTTGGCCACTCCCTCTTAAACTGGTCTGCAAATGCCTGTAGCATGGACTTGATTGTGGAGTTTAACATCTCAACAAGACCATTAGTCTGGGGATGGTAGGGGTGGTCTTCAGGTGCTTCACCCCACAGTACTTCCACAGACAAGGCAGCAGGTCTGACATGAAATTGGCACTTCTGTCAGTCAGTATTTCTTTTGGGAAACCTACCCTGCTGAAAATCTCTCACAAAGCATTTGCCACCTTTTCTGCCTCAATGGAGGACAAAGCCACTGCCTCAGGGTATCTTGTAGCATAATCTACTACCACTAGGATATACTTTTTCCCTGTGGAACTTGGGGCACTCAGAGGCCACACAATATCCATAGCTACCCCCTGAAATGGCTCTTCAATCACAGGCAAAGGCATCAAATGAGCTGTCACCTTGTCTTCTGCCTTGCCTACCTTTTGGCACTGCTCACAGGTCCTGCAGTACCCTGTTACATCTCTGGAAATTCCAGGCCAATAGAAGTTCTGCATAATACGTCTCTTTGTACGTTTTATGCCCATATGACCTGCAAAGGGAATATCATGGGCTATGGCTAGAAGCCCCAGATGGTAGGCTCTAGGCACTACCAACTGCTGTACCCTCTCACCTTCTAGCCCTCACTCAGGGGTCCACTCTCTATACAGTAACCCTTTGTCCCAGTATATAGATTCCTTCTTCCCTTGAGAATCAGGTGCCTCAGTAGCTACGTGCCTCAAGCCTTGCAATGTAGGGTCTGAGAACTGAGCCTGTCTCAACTCTCTCTTTGTAACCCTTCCCAGCTCCCCTTCCACAGGAAGTCTGGCATCCTCTGACAGTGGTGCCTCACTGTCAGCCTGGGTACTACTACTCACCTCTACCTTAGCAGTCACTCTTTCCAAGGGAACATCAGTACTCACAAGCAGCTGTGGCTCACCTTCAGTCTCACTGCTACAGAGTACCTCCCTCCCTGAAGTAACCACCTCACCAGTCCTGGCTGCAAGTATGTGGTCTGTCTGGGTCTCCCCCAGACTACCAGACCCACATGCTTGTCTCAAAGCCTGACTGCATGTAACTGCATAAACACATGGTACTGCCTCATCAAAATCCTTCCCTATCAGGACATCTGCAGGATGGTAGTTCTGTACACCTGTTGTCGCAAGACAACCTACTATTGGCATTTTGTCTTTCCCACTTACTGGCTCTCTCACCTTTTGTTCCTCGCCTTGCCTCCATGGACATCTGTATGCCACATGGCCCCAATGGTTGCATTCAATACATTTACCCCTAGGTCTTGGATGTGTACTTGGACTAGTGGCTTCCCCTGTTACTGGCAGATTCTGTTGTGGCAGTCTGGGCTGCCCACCATGGGTTCCTTTAGACCCATGAGCAGTACTGGGGGTCCCTTTCCTGTGCAGGGATGCCCTGCTTGCTAGGTATAGGTCTCCCTTCTTCCCCAACTCCTCTGAAGTAGCACATTGTCTATCAGCTAACCAGATCCTCATCTCCTCAGGCAAAGTGCTAAGGGTTTGTTCCCACACCAAAATGTCTGCCAGCCCTTCAAAAGTGGTGACCTGACATCCACTCACGCACCTATGAAAATAAGTGCTCAGTTCAGCAACATATTCACACATACTTTTATCTGCCTTGCATCTGTGCTCACAAAACTTTTTCCTATAAGTTTCAGGTGTTAGCTTAAAATATTCTAGCAAATAATTCTTAACAGCAGCATAATTAAAACAGTCAACGTCAGACATTTTGGACAAAATAGTTACAGCTTTGTCATGCAGTAAGGTGGTCAGGAACTGTACCCAGAGCCTTTGGTCAACTTCATACTGTTTACATACCCTTTCAAACATATGAATTAAACTATCAAAATGATCCCCCTCTGTAAACTGCTGAAGAAATTTACTGACATTTTGTGCTTCTGGGGTCTGGTTACTTCCTTCCCTATTATCTCCATGACTCTGGAAAAAAGTCAGCATCTCCTTTTCATGCTGCCTCTTCTTTTCTTTCTCCTCAGCTTCCAGTCATAGCAGTTTCTCATTCTCCTCAGCCTGTACACATCTCAGTCTCTCTGCTGCTTCTGTTTCCAAATGCGTGGCCTCCAACTCAAGTCTCTTTAGCTCCAGATGGATTTTTAAGTCCTCTGCAGAAAGGTTGAGCTGTCCATTCTCTGTGTGTTGTACATCTCCATGGCTAGTCTGATCACCCTCCTGATTGCTGTTTTCTGATACAGCTGTGACCAAAGCTGCAATCATGTCTGCCTTAGTCAGGTTTCCATGCAACAGTCCCTTAGCCTGGCACATCTCAGCCCTGACAGCTTGCCATACTCCTCTGCAGACATGCTTGCCTGCTTTCCCTGACTAACTAAGCTAACAAAAAGAAATAAAACAATTGTCATCTGAAGTCTGACTGTTTACTTTGTGGCTGATTTAAAGTACAAAAACACCTTCAGTGATCACTGTACACAAGCTACAGGAATTCACTATCACATCACTACAAGCCAATTGCCAACCAATTAATATGTGATGCCCGTGCACTGGCCCAGTAATCAAGGAGCATCAATCCTCACCACTAACACCAGTGAGGGGTGTCCCCATTGGGAAGGATAACAAATACACACACAGTAAAGTACAATTTCCCTTAAGAGCACACAGAGATCACAGTCAGTCTGGGGCTGGTTTCTCCCTTTCTCTCCAGATCCCCAGTAAGACTCCCCACTGGCACAGCTATAGAGTGGGGTCCTTAGCCCGGGTCCCAAGCCAAGTCCTCCTAGCACTCTCTCTGTCCAACCAGTGCTTCGTGTCCCTGCCCAAGTAGCTGACACACACACATACACTTTGAGATATGATTTATATACAACCACACAGACACTCCTGGGAAAGGCCAGTACAGGTTCACTTGCTGTGCCCCTTCTGTCCAGGCTATAAGGTAGTAATCACTGCCACCAGGACCCTTATCAGCTACGAAAAAGGCCCTTACCAAAGGGTGTCCAATTATTACTGTTCAATATTGTTATTTAAATGGTAAGTGTGACTGAGCAGCAAGGGTTATTTGGAGTGGCTTTGTACAGTATCACTATATACATGCAATGTACTCTAGACCTTAAATTACCTCTACACAAAACAGCCACAGTTGAACGGTTTAAAAATATTTAATAAATAATAAAAACAGAAGAGAAATCTCCACAATTCAACACAGGGCTAGTCAAGAGTTC